>NC_037682.1:118566314-118675713 GCF_003255815.1 Theropithecus gelada | reverse complement strand
GGGGGGGGAGGGGGGAGGGGAGGGGAGGGGAAGGGAAGGGAAGGGAAGGGAAGGGAAGGGAAGGGGAGGTTGGAGGGATATTGTAGATCAAACCAAATCTACCTAACTAATAGCAGTCAGAGGAAGGGAAGAGAAAAAAAGGGGAGGTTTGGAGGGGGATGAAAGGGGAAAAGGAGGAACAGAATAGAACAGAACAGAGATCTATTAAAAGAAAGAAGGAGAAACTATGAGAAGATGAAATAGCTTAGGCGGGGAGTAGCAAGGGCCTGACTTAGGGCTATAGCAGTGGAAGGCAATGGAGGGAATGGATGCAAGAAGTCACACAATAGACAATATGCTGGTTTAGCCACAAGCTGAGAGAGAGGAAGGCAGGAGCACAATTTGAGGTTTGAGGGAGACAAAATGCACCAATGAGTAGTCACAAAGGTTTCTGTGAGGAGTTAATACGAAATTCATACAATGATTTTCAGGCCACGGTGAAAACTAAGGTAAGAATAGAAGCAAAGGAGAAGGATAACTATCGAAGATGATACATAGATGTAGTACCTAGTACAATGTCTAAGACACAGAGGTGCTTAATGAATATTTGTTTAAAAAGAAAGAAAAGAGCAGTTGAGGACCGAGTCCCCTTTCAGTGGGTAGAAGGAAGAAGGCATAGAGCTGGGGGGAAAAAAAAAGGAATGATCAGAGGACACAAATGGGATGTAAAGGATGCTGAAGTAGCAGAGCCACTTAAGCCATGACAATAAGTATGACATGTTGAGCTTTACTTTCTGTATATCATTCTGTAAGCTTTACTTGGGGAGGAGATTCTATTTCCAAGCTCCTGTGAGTGTTTGCAGGATTCAATTTTTCATGGGCTGTTAAGCTAAGGTCCTCTTTTCTTGGCTGGATATTGGCCAAAGGGTACCCTCAGTTCCTTATTATGTGGTGTCTCTGGCTTGACAGCTTGCATCATCTAAGCGTTCAACCCCATAAGATGAGGGAGCTGGCTAGCAACACAGAAGTTACAATCTCTTCTTGTTACTAACTTGTTGACTTGTTACCGAATCATAGAAGTTCATTTTCCATCAAATTTTCCTAATCCTATTGGTTAGAGGAAGTCACTAGAAGAGTGTAGGCTGGCCTACACTCAAAGGCAGGGGAATACACAAGGGTGTGAATACAGAGAGGCAGGATCACCAGGGCCATCTCAGTGGCTGCCTATAAGATAAGGATTGCAGTAGATAGGAATTCACTAACATTCTAAAAAGTATCCAAGGTTATTTATTTACATTATTTCTAATCTTTTTTAAAAAAGTTATACTCTCCAGATATGAATTTACTAATATTCTAAAAGGTATCCAAGTTTATTTATTTACATTATTTCTAATCTTTTTTTAAAAAAAGTTATACTCTCCATAAGGATTTTTTTAAGACTAACTCTCTGGAGATTAAAAAAATTAATAGTCACACGCTGCATAACAACTTTCCATCAACAGTGGACCACATACACAATGGTGATCTCAAAAGATTATAAGGCAACTGAAAAATTCCTATCATCTAGTGATGTTGCAGCCATCATAATATCATAGTGCAATGCATTGCTTCCGTGTTTGTGGCGATGCTGGTGTAAACACACCTACTGTGCTGCTGGTCATATAAATTATGTACAGTACCTAATAATAATAATAGTAAATGACTATGTTACTGACTTATGTATTTACTATACCATACTTCTATCATTATTTTAGAATGTACTTCTACTTACAAAAAGCCAACTGTGAAACAGCCTCTGGCTGGGCCTTCACGAGGTTTCCAGAAGAAGGCATTGTTATCACAGATGACAGTTCCATGGGCGTTACTGTCCCTGAAGACCTTCCAGTGGGACAAGATGTGGAGGTGGAAGTCAGTGATACTGATGGTTCTGACCTTGCATAGGTGTAGGCTAACATGTTTGTGTCCTGCTTTTTAACAAAAAGTTTAAGAAGTAAAAAATAAAATAAAATGTTTTAAAAATAAAAACAATCTTATAGAATAAGGATATACAGAAAGAAAATTATTTTTGTACAGCTATAGAACGTGTTTGTGTTTAAGCTAAATGTTATTTGAAAAATCAAAAAATTAAAAGCTTATGAAGTAGAAAACATTACAGTAAGCTAAGATTAATGTGTTATTGAAGAAATACAAACAACGATTTATAATTTTAGTATAGCCTAAGTGTATAGTGTTTACAAAGTCTACAATAGTGTACTGTAAAATGTCCTAGGCCTTCACATTCACTCACAACTCACTCACCGACTCACCCAAAACAACTTTCAGTCCCGCAATCTCCATTCATGGTGAGTGCCCTATACAGGTGCACTATTTTTAAACTTTTATATTATATTTTTACTGTACCTTTTTATGTTTAGATACATAAATACCATGATGTTACAATGGCCTACAATACTCAATACAGTGGCATTCTGTACAGGTTTGCAGCCGAAGAACAACAGCTGTATCATCTAGCCTAAGTGAGTATCGGGCTATACTATGTAGATTTGTGAGGTACGCTCTATGATGTTTGCAAAACAATGAAATTGCCTAATGAGGCATTTCTCAGAATGTATTTCCTTTGTTAAGAGACATAAGACTATTTTTGTTTTGTTTTTGTTTTTGAGAGATGGAGTCTCGCCCTCTCACCCAGGCGGGAGTGCAAAGGCATGATCTCAGCTCACTGCAACCTCCACCTCCCAGGTTCAAGCAATTCTCCTGCCTCAGCCTCCTGAGTAGCTGGGGATTACAGGTGCACGCCACCACATCTGGCTAATTTTTGTATTCTTAGTAGAGTCAGGATTTCACCATGTTGGTCAGACTGGTCTCAAACTCCCGACTTCGTGATCCACCCGCTTCAGCCTCCCAAAGTGTTGGGATTACAGGCATGAGCCATCAAGCCCGGCCCGCAAAACCATTTTTGAAAGTAGGCTGGTATAGGTACAAATATCGGGAAAAAAGAAACATGGGTAAATAGAAAGGAATGAAGAAAAGATGAAAGACAGGAAGAAAAAAAGGAAAGGGATCATTTAAATGCTTGCTGCAATGCTATTGTGGGTAAAGATGAGATTTGGAGTCTGTTGGTGCTGGTCCTGTAAGACTCAAGTTGAGATTAAGTGAAGATGAAGGAGGTGGTGAATGTGAGAGTTCTTGGGTGTCATGTTGGTGATCAGGATGAACGCTGAGGCCATGGACTATAACAACAGCAAGTACAGAGGATCTACCTGTCCCACGCACTGTGCTAAATGCTTCACACAAGAGTCACAACAATAATCATGGCACTCATCAACTATGTGATTAGCTTGTTTTAGGATGATATATAGATAGAATTTAATCCTCAAAAATAACTCTTTAATATTATGTTCATTACAAAAATGTGGAAATTAAAGACTTGAAAGTTGAAGTAACCCACTCAAGGTCGCAAAGCTAGAAAGTGGCATAGTAATAATGGTAATCTGGATCTTGGTATTATAAAACTCATTAATACTTTCAATTACCTTGCTGCAAGGCCCCAGTTGTTGAAAATAGGGTGGGAGGGAATTAAGAGTGTAGACCTAGAAGTCAAAGCATAAATTTAAAGAGAGCATACAGAGAGATGAGTGCATTTTAGAAGACAAAGAGGGAAGAAATTCAGGTGGCCTGATAAAAATGGTATATAGTTTTTTAAAATGGGAGAGAGAGAGAGAGACAAGTGGTGAATAGGGATAAGAGAAGCATGGTGTCATTTTTTTCATCTAGTGATGTTTAGCCTAATTTTAGCAGTTTAGGACAAACGGAGAAATAAAAGTTTTCATAGGGAGAGAGGGAAAAATAAATCTCATGGGCCACAGTAAAATGAGGTGAGTTATAAGCATTGTAACACCTGAGTGTCACAGTGTTCTGGAATATCCCTTTTGTGAAGATTTTGATGATGATAATTTAATCATGGATTAGTGAGGTCCTCAAGAGAGTTTTTCTTTTTGAAACTTGATATGCATTGATGAAATTAAAGAAGAAGGAAAAGCATTAGTCTTTGCTTTTATAATACTTATAGTCTAAAGACTGGGGTGACCCTTTAATTTATTGGCTAAACCTGGACACTTTTAGAGTGAAAGAGAGCACCTTTAATAATTTGCTGGGACAGCAGATACAGAATAGAACTGTTCCAAACAGACTATAATTTATGCTCACCCTATGAATGGAGATTATAGACAATAAATTAGTAAAGGAACAAGTACATATGCAATTATAAGTTTATGAGTCCTTTAAAGGAAACAAAATTTATTTGAATAGGAAGATCACAGAAGGACTCTCTGTGGAGGTGATTAAATGAATACCTGAAGGACAAAAAGGAAACATTCATGTGAAGAGGAAATAGCAGGGTAGTTTAATAAACCCTAAACTGAGATAGCTCAGGTAGTCCAAGGATCTGAATGGGGTGCAGTTTTGCTAAAGCATCCCTACAAGGGTAATGACAAGAGAGGAGGCTAGAAAAAGATCACAATGAGTAAGTAGGTCACACGGGATGTAATTCTAAGTTCAGTAGGAAGCTATTGAAGGTGTTTATGTAGTCTAGTGAGATTATCCAATTTATGTAAAAAATGTGGATTGTGTGGTTGCTGTGTGAAAAGTATTCCATAGAAGGGCAAGAATGGCAATGAAGATTGAAACAAATAAACAGAGTCTACATATCATCTGGAGGTGAAATGATCAGACCTGTTGATGGCTAAAGGCAGGGGTTGATGGAGAAAGGAATTAAAAAGGCCTTCGGGTTTTCCGGCATGTGCCAATGAATGGGTCGCAGTGGCAATGTCTGAGATGAAGGAGTCTTTCAAACAGGAAGCCATCTAAGTAGGAACAGTGAGAGCATTGATTCCAAGTTTAGGAACTAACTCAGCTGGGCGCAGTGGCTCACGCCTGTAATCCCAGCACTTTGGGAGGCTGAGGCAGGAGGATCACCTGAGGTCAGGAATTTGAGATGAGCCTGGCCAACATGGTGAAATTCAGTCTCTACTAAAAATACAAAAATTAGCCAGATGTGGTGGTGCATGCCTGTAATCCTAGCTACTTGGGAGGTTGAGACAGGAGAATTGCTTGAAACCAGGAGGCGGAGGTTTCAGTGAGCTGAGATCATGCCACTGCACTCCAGCCTGGGCAACAGAGGGAGACTGTCTCAAAATCAAACAAACAAAAAAATCTCAATTTCTCTCCACCAGTGTGAAAATAAGAGCTCAAATGTCCACAATATCAGTTAGAGTTCTTTGGTTGAAAGCAACAGAAATGGACTCAGGATAGTTTAGGCAAAGGCAATGCATCGGAAAGATAATGGGGACTCACAGAAGCAAGGGGAAACTGGAGACTCAGACTTGGATGCAGACAGAAGCCAAGGCACTTCTAAAGGCAGAAACCACAACTGATTAGAACCTAAACCTACTTCTGTAATGAATTAGAATGACAACCATTATCAATCTTTTAAAATCTCTGCTTAAGAAATTGTATTCAAGATGGTAGTCTCTAACTGGTTTCATTTGTGTTGTGTGTCATCTTTTCATAAGACTGTAAACATGGGGAAAAAGTTAATTTCTCATATGAAGTGCAGAGAATGGTCATTGAGAAACCCAAATCAACCTCTGACCTGTTTTGACCAACACAAGAGGCTGCTGGGAGTAGACATAAAACTGAAATTGCCAATGGTCCAGCAGCAATCATGAAACTACTCAACAACTTGGGAAAATCTGAGATGAAACGGGAGTTAGGGGATCAGACTCTTCCCAAATTTTACTCAGAAGGGTACAATACAGGACAATAGTAATGCTTTCCTCAATGTAAAGGAAAGAGTCATTTTCCACAAACCACTTTATGCTGATAGAAAAATAGCATAAATACTAGCATATTTATAAGACATTTAATTTTGAGTCTATATTTGATGATAATCCAGGAAAATTATTGAACCTGGGCCCTCTTCACTACATTGGGCTGATTTAGCTAATGATCTGTTAATGAGTTGTTAATCACTTATTCAAATTGGGAGGGTTGGGTGATTGAGCAGGTGCTGAACCTGGAGGAAGTATCTGCTGCAATAATACCTTCCAATTACTATTTTTCTGAAGGAAGGCTCTTATTGCTTGAACTCCTTCTTTTTTTTCTTCCACTTTCTAGCAGAATCTTGAGCAAAATTGTCTCCTGATGTTTCCTGAAATTCTGGTGGCCAGGGTCTAGCCTTGAATGTTACGTGTTGCTTGCTGATGCAAACAGTAATTATAGTACAGTAGCCGTTTGGCCATTTCAACTGAAAAGCCATATAACTTCAGAAAAGCAATTACTGATGTATCAATATATCTTTCTGGCAACAACAACTATAAAACTAAACAATTGTATGAAATTGTGTAGTATATGAAAATATGTTTACAGGCACTATCTCATTTGATCAGATACAACAACCTCATGAGACAAGAAGATGAGGAATTATTTTTTAGATGATGCAATGGAGGATTAGAGAAGTTAAGAAACTTTGCCCAGGTCACTTAACTTGAAAGGAACAGAACCAAATTTCAATCCAGGTGTTACTGACGCCAAATTCTGTGTACTCTGTGTGGGCCATGTTGTCTCTCCTAGAATCTGAAGTAAACATTTTAAAAGATAAGGAAATTGATGCAACTTATTTCGCTCATGAACCATATAAATTTTGCTTCTAAATTAGTGTTCATTAAACTCTGGACAGGAGAACACTTCCTTCAGAAGTACATGGGATGTTGGTTAACATGCAATTGCAACAAAAACAAAAATTGACAAGTGGGACCTAATTAAACTAAAGAGCTTCTGCACAGCAAGAGAAACCATCAACAGAGTAAACAGACAACCTACAGAATGGGAGAAAATAGTCACCAACTATGCACCTGACAAAGTTCTAATATACAGAATATATAAGGAATCTAAACAATTCAACATGCAAAAAACAAATAACCCATTAAAGAATGGGCAAAGGACACAGACACTTCTCAAAAGACATATGCACAACCGACAAACATGAAAAAATGCTCATCATCACTAATCATCAGAGAAATGAAAATCAAAACCACAATAAGATACCATCTCACACCAGTCAGAATGACAATTATTAAAAAGTCTAAAAACAATAAATGATGGTGAGGCTGCAGAGAAAAAGGAAGGCTGATACACTGTTGGTGGGAGTGCAAATTGGTTCAGCCGCTGTGGAAGGCCGTTTGAAGATTTCTCAAAGAACTTAAAACAGAGCTACTATTGAACCCAGCAATCCCATTGCTGGCTATATACCCAAAGGAAAATAAATCGTTGCATCAGACAGACAATGCATGCTTAACGTTAATCGCTGCAGTATTCACAATAGCAAAGACATGGAATCAACCTAGGTGTGCATCAATGGTGGATTGAATTAAAAAAAAAAAAAGTGGTCTATATACACCATGGACTACTGCATGCAGCCATAAAACAGAATGAAATAATGTCTTTTGCAGCAACATGGATGCAGCTGGAGGCAATTATCCTAAGCGAATTAATGCAGAAACAGAAAACAAAATATCACATATTCTCATTTATAAGTGGGAGCTAAACATTGAGCACACATGGTCATAAACATGGGAACAATAGACACTGGGGACCACTGAAGAAGTGGGGGGAAATGGATTTAAAAACTACCTATTGGGTACTATGCTCATTACCTTGGTCCAAAATACCCATGTAACAATCCTATGTGTGTACCTGCTGTATCTAAAATAAAGAATGAAAATTATTAATGAAGATTTCTGAGCTCCATCCTGATCTATCAAATCAGAATCTCTGTGAGTAGGTTCCATGAATTTGTATTTTATACACTCCCCAAGTAGTGTTTATGTACACTAAAGTTTGACAATTTTAGTTGCTCACTGATTTGCCTTACCTATTACTATGGCCAACACATTAAATAAGATTAATGACCTAAACTCTCTGCCTAGAGCATATTAGAAGCATAACATTAGAAGATGAAATGGGAAAGAAAAGGAAAAGCTCTTTGAAGGTAGCACACATATCGGGAGAGGTGATATTTGACAAACTGCTATTGAGAAATAGGAAAGAAACACTAAAAAATAGATGTAGACCTGTATTTACCACAGCAAAACAAATCACAGAAATTGCTTATGCCCATCCTGAGTCACAAAAAAGGTTTAAATTTTATTCAGTGCCCTTTTTCTGTTAATACCAGGAAAGGCATAATAAATGTTTAAAGGATTTTGAAAAACAACTTTAGATTAAAACTGGCACTTGTGCAGATAATTTTTATGTTTGACAGCTCCTTGAAGATTTTCTGAGTTTTTTTTTTTTTAACATTTGACTATAAGTTAAATTGCCAAGGTCCAAACCTCACTCCTGATGACAAGGGATTTTGTAAACATGGGCAAGTTTCTTAATCTCAATTTTCTCAGAACTGTGCAATGACCAAAGTTGTGAGGATGGAGTGAAATAATGAATGTGAGCCTCGTGCATATGGAAAAACTCTGTATGAGTGTGAGGTATAATTATCGTCTGAACATTTTTGTATGACACTTTGTCTCTGATCATTCTGGATTAATAAGACATCATTGCATTCTATTTACCAGCTGGCATATGAATGCAGAATGACCTATTAAATAAATAGTGTTATGAGTCTCATGAAACAATTCACCCACATATTCATGTTCCTGACCTCTGTTCCTAGTTGTAACGAGTGGCATGGGACTAAAACCCCTTCACTTACAAGTTTTCTTATTTTCAGGATGGGCCTGCGAGTTCTTACTAAGTTTCTGTCAAAAGTATGTCACAAGGATACTGGAGAATGTCTTGGAACACTGAATTATTTGGTTATTCCTATTTTCTAGGTGTAAAATAGTGCTATAAGGCATGAAAAATTATTTTCATTTAAAGGGGTGGTCATCAGAGACAGTAAGTGACCCCAGACTACTTGTATAATTACATTTTTAAATTAAACATTAAAATTATTTAAAAAATCATTCCATTGACAAGTTTCATGGAAGACTTTCAGTTGGGTTAAGTTGGGGAAATGATAAGACTGTGGTTGCTATTGTTTTGGTTATTTGCTTTACTCTTGTTTTTTGGTGTATTTTTCTTTTCCTGATTCAATTATTTTTCAAATCATTTGCCTGAAAGAATCTAACTAGGGCAGAGAGTTTAAAAACATGAACAAGATTTTTTAATCTTTTGTTTTTCTGCTGAGGCCTAAATTTTCTCATTTTCTAGAGAAACAAAAAGGATGCTTGAGGCCTACTAAGCATCAATTTTTGCTTAAAAAAATGGAAAACTTTTAAATCAAGGTTAAAACGGGTAAACCTGTCACTGCAATAATATGTGCTGGTTTATTCCTTTTCTTAACTCCTTGTTGACAAATAAAATTCAAGGGAACAAAAGATCCGCATTTTCTAATAAGCAATTTGTGTTTACAAATGCTTGCCTGATATACATTTGCCAGATTTATTAAACTCATGGTTTTAAGATACCAATGGGTTGAATTTTATTTTCCCCCAAGGACCAGAAGGGAGAGATTATTTTATTCTTTAATCATATCATCCGACAGCATTCACATGAAACCATCTTGAAAATGTCTTTAATACTATCAGTTTGAATATTTGATCCCAGCCAAGGAATTAAAATTTGCCTTTTAATAATTTTTCAGGATCATGGATTCCTTTTAGACAAATAGGAACTAGAATTCTAAGTGGTTAACCAAGATCCCAAAACAATGCCACTTTAAAGTATGAAAAAGGGCTTGGATAAGGGACATTGTTTTCCTCGGTGTTTGAAAATTCTGCTAATCCCCATCCTTCAAAGATAAATGCATTCATTACATTAATCGGAGAAAGGGACATGGTGAAATAAATGAAAGTTATTAAAGGAAGGGAGATGGATGGCAATAGAGGCAGCCGTGTGTTTTGCCACCACCAAATTCATTTCCAGAAAAAAACCCTTATCAATTTCTAGGGAATGGTTTGTTCTGTCAAGGTGGATGCAGTGTTAATGTTCTTTACAGCTCTCTCAGAGCCAGTGCAGTGACACCAATCTAAATAAGAGAAAAGGGAAGGCTTAATCACACTTGTCACTGACCAGTTATTAACATTTTCCTACAAGGGCATTAGAAGAAAAATTCTGAGAGGTCAATTTGTATTTCAAGAGTGGAGGCAAAAGAGAGAAAACTTACTTGAAAGCAATGTGCTTACGGCAAGAGCAGGTGTGTTAAGTCCACTTCAAGTTGGCAAGCCTTTATTAAGAATCTTCTGTGTTACAGACAACTTTCTAGGTCTGCTGTTATTCAAGGAGTTTATTGTCTAGCAGGAAAAACTTAAGAAAAAAATAAATTCAACAAACATTTGTCAAAGCAATTTGAATAGACATATACACTAGCTACAAAGGAGGAATTGATGAATTCTTCCTGGAAAACTAAAAACAAGGAAAGGTTTGAGCTAGATGCTTGACTGTGGGAGAGAAAATGTCTGACAGAAGAGAGAAAGGGGAAGTTCCAGACACAGAACACGCCTGGGCAAATGCTCAGGGATTAAAAAGCAGCATGGTAAATTCTGGAATACATGGGTCCTATACTGATAAAGCATAACGTTCCTGATGGAAGGAAATAAGCAATTTGGGAACAAGTGTCACCCTATTAAGCAGAACCTTGTGTTGGGAAGGCACTAATAGGCATTTTGAAGAGCAATTGTATGATCAAACTGACTTATGTAAAGTTTATTCAAGAAGTTTTGTAGAGCATGAGTTAAAAGGGGTCAAGCGTGGAGACTTGGAGGCTGGTTAGGAGAATATTGCAAGATATGCAAATGAGAGATATAGTGATCTAAATTAAGGCAGTAAAGGTAAAATCAAGGATAGAAATTATGATAGATGTTGAGTATATTTTTTAATAATGTCTGGATTTTGACGTTGTTTTGACATAGCATAGGTGACTTATTAGATGTAGACTGATTTCCTACCTGTTTCAAAGTGACCCCTGAATCAAAATCTACTCTATTGTGTCGTCATCACATAATGCTGTGTAATCCCTTACTCTTTTCTCAGGCTCCCGTTTACAAACCATTCTGCTGTACCCTCTGAAACTGTTAATACTGTTGTGTGTGTGTGTATGTGCCTATGTGCCCTATACTAACTACCTTCTTGTCTTGGTTGGGACTTCATCTCCCTTGAGGCCCTTGTAAATGATAAATGATTATTTTCTCACATATATTTTAATTCTAGATAAAGAAGAACAGATAACTGTCCTTCTGAATCCCAGTGGCATCTTTTTGCTCCCCCTTATTTAAATTAAAGTGTCTTCTTTGACGTTTCTACTCTTTGAGTGCACTGTTCTCTAAATATTATTATCTATTGACCTCCAATTTCTCTTCAGTAATCAAGTAGTCTGTCCCACACACTTTCAGTCATTAAATATTCCATCCCATTCTCTTTATAGTTAACTCAAGCTCTGCCAGAATTCTAGCATCAACTCCCATAACCTCAAATTCCCCAAGAATGATTTATTGAACACTTTAGGTCACTTATTTAGCCTCTTCATCTACAAGTGATCCTCTCTAATCTACTCAAGTTTATTCCTTGAACTTGGTTATATGGTAGACTTCTCCACATTCCAAAATCAATCCCTAAGTCAAGCATCCACTTCTCTAATCAAAACATTTTTTCTTCCATTTCGCTTATTAAATTACTCCCATTTCAACCTTGCATTCATCTACACTGCACTCTTCACTTTTTACCTTAGGAATCCAAAATATGCCATTTAAATAACACTGACTGTAAAATCTAAACTCATTTTTTCCTCAGTGTTTTGCCTCTTGTCTCTTTCAAATCCCTAACACTGAAAGACCCCACGCAAATGTGTTCTCCATTCCTGCACCAGAGTTGCTGAGCACAAATAGAAAAGCAAACAAACAAACAAACACCCAACATTACAACCCCGTGTTTAAGCTAAGATGAGTTCTCAACATTGACTATCAAGACTTCTGTTCCTTTATTCATCTCTTTCTCTCACTCTCTAAGTTTCTACCCATTTCAAAGAGAAAATAGAAGCTATTAGATAGGAACCTTTCATCTTCCCATTCTCAGACATTATAATTTTCCATCCTCTAAAATCCTTCCTTTCTTCCTCTTCTGTTATAGTACAAGGCTTGTCCATGTTCTTGCAACATATGCTTTCTTTCCATCTCTTCTGACCATCTGAAAAAATTAACCCTGTTTTTAGCCCTTCTTTCTGCAACAGTTAACATCTCCTCCTCAAATTATTCCACCAACTTTTAATTAAGTTGGATTTACTCCAATGTAAACAACAAATTAGTAACAAAACACAACAAAACCCTCTCTTGTCTCCAACACTTATCTCCAGCTAAAGTGCTGCCTTTATCCTCCTCTGGAAAAACATATCAAAGACATGTTTAAAATCCTTATATATAATTTCTTCATGTCTCATCCAATCCTCAAGCCAACTCCATTTGACTACAATTCTAACCCTCAATCCTCCACTGAAACAGCCTGCACTAAGAAAACCAATGATCTTCAGGTTGTTAAATCCAAAGAAGAGTGCTCAGTCCTGCTCTTAATGGATCACAGTTTAAAAACTGAAACTCCTTCTTCTTTAACTTCTGTGAAATCTGCACTGTTTTTCACCTACTCCTCTAGCTGCTTGATATCTTTTTCCTTGGCACGTTCAGCTTACTTTTCTGGTACAGTAAATGTTAGAATTACCCAAGACTCAGTCATAGGCCGGCTTTTCCTCTGAACGGTTTTTGTGTCTCCAGACATGGGTCAGCCAGCTGTTTTTGTAAAAAGCCAAATAGTGAATATTTTAGACCTTGGGGGCCATATAGTCTCTGTCACAATCACTCAAATCTACTGTTGTAGAATGAAATCTGCCCCAGACAATATGTACATTAATAGGCATGGCTGTGTTCCAATGAAACTGTATTCACAAAATCAATCAGCACGCCCAATTTGTCCCAGGAGATTTACCGGACCCTGTTCTAGATAATATCTTCCATATCCATGGCTTTAATTTCTACCTAGAGATGAATCAAAAATCATCCATATCCATCCATGACTTCTCCCCTAAGTTTCAGACTGAAGGAACATTTCCATGGGAACAAGTAAAAGGCACCACAAACTCAACCAAAGTTCCTATAATTAAAACGAAAACCCACAATGCGCTTTACAATGGCCCACAAGGTCCTATGCGATATGGACACCCACTCATTAATTTCAGACACGATTCCTACTATTCTCTCCCTCACTCACTCCATTCAATTCACACAGTCTTCTTGCTGTTGCTTGGACATAAACATGTCAATCAGCATTTTGCTCCAGGGTCTCTGTATTTGGTTTTCCCCTCTGTCTGAATAGTCTACCCTCAGATGTTCACATCACTAGCTAATTTACTTTCTTCAAGTCTTTGCTGAAACATTACTTCCTCCACAAAGACTAACTACACTATTTAACATTGTATCCTCCTCACTTTGTTGGCCTCAATCCTTCTTATGCTTCGATATTTCTATTTCCATTGCATCCACTTTACAGGACACTATATGATTGACTTATTTATGGTACTTAATTTTTATTGTCCACCTCCTATCACAAGAGTGTAAGCTCCAAGAGGGCAGTGATGGTTTGTCTATTGTTTTCATTGATATATCTCAAGAGCCTAGACAGATGCCTGGTATCTGAGCTGACTTAATAAATATAATAAGAACAAATACCTAAAAGTATGTAAAGCCAAACTCACACTGCTCTCACTTTGTATTCCCCATGTAACAAAAATAAAACAAATAAAAACAAAAACAAAACAACAAAAAACCTGGTCTTCTTCTAATGTTAGTCATTCTTGCTTTCACTTCCCATAGCCAGTCTTTCAAACATTCTTTTCATTTTACCCTAAAAAAATTTGGGGGATTAATTCACGTCATTTTTTTCCCCTGAATTTTCATTCACCTTCCTGTCTAAGGAGCCATCGCCTCTCACTTGAATTAACGAGATAGACTTCTAACTGGTCCTTGCATTTACTTCAGAATTCCTCCAAAGTCATTATCCATTCCGTAGCCAACGGTATAATTTTCAATATATAACTTTTTAAAATCTCTGTGCCCTCTCCATGCCACTCCTGCTTAAAACTAACCTTTAGCAGAGGGGCAGAGCAAGACGGGTGAATAGGTGAATACTAGCCACCACCAATCATCCCTCCCCACCCCACCAGAAAACAAATTTTAACAACTAACTACATATAAAAAAGTACCATAATAAGAATCAAAAGCCAAATACTAGTTTGGTCACACTGGGGTAGAGCAGCAAGAGGGTGTTTGGGGTCCCCACATCTAGATAGACTCTTGGATAGCATTTCTGGACAGGCCCTGGGCCATAGGGGAGCCCACTGCCCTGAAGGATGAGTCTCAGGCCTGCCACCATTCACCATAAGCTGACTAAAGAGCTCTTGAGCTTTATGCAAACATTGGTGGTGGCCTGACAGAACTCCCTGTGGGCCAGTGGTGGTGGCCACCAGGATAGGTTCCTCTGCCTGTGGAAAGGGGAGGGAAGATCAGAGAAAACTTTGTCTTGTGGTTTGAGGCCAACTTAGCCGAAGTAGAATAGAACACTAGGTAGATGTCTAAGGTTTCTGACTCCAATCCCTAGCTCCCAGATAGCATCTGTGGACCCACTTGGGGCCTGAAGGAACTTGCTGTCCTGAAGGGAGGAGCCCTAGGACCTACAGTAAACATAGGTGGTAGCCAGGTAGTGGTTATAGTGGGTTTTGAGTGAGATCCACTGTTGTACTGGCTTCAGGCCTGACACAGCACAATCCCAGTGCTGATGGTCACAGTGGCGCTTGCATCACTCCACCTCCAGCTCCAGGCAGCAGAATACAAAGAGAAAGACTCCCTTTTTTAGGAGAAAGTAAGGAAAGACAGGAAGAGTCTCTGCCTGGTAATCCAGGGCATTTTTTCTGGATTGAATATTATCCAAGACCATCAAGGTGGTATTTCTATGAGTCTACAAGATCTACAGTACTATTGGGCTTGGGTCTCAAGTCCGTTTGAATACCTGGAAAGCCTTCCCAAGAAAAACAGGCATAAACAAGCCCAGACTGTGAAGATTATAATAAATACCTTACTCTTCAAAGTCCAGACACAAACAAACCTCCACAAGCATCAAAATTATCCAGGAAAACATGATCTCACCAAATAAACTAAATAATACCAAAGGGCCAACCCTGAAAACACAGAGATATGTCACCTTTCAGACAGAGAATTCAAATTAACTGTGTTGAGAAAAGAAACTCAGAGCAATTTAAGATAACACGGAGAAGGAATTCAGAATTTTATGAGATAAATTTAACAAAGAGATTGAAATAATTAAAAAGAATACAAGAAAAATTCTAGAATCAAAATATGCAACTAAAATACTGAAGAATGTATCAGACTCTTTTTAACAGAAGAATTAACCAGGCAGAAGATAGAATTAGTGAACTTGAAGACATGTTATTTGAAAATACACAGAGGAGACAAAAGAAAAAAAAAGAATAAAAAAGGATGAAGCCCACATACAAGATTTGAAAAATAGCCTCAGAAGGGCAAATCTGAGAGTCACTGGCTTTAAAGAGGAGACAGAGAAAGATATAGGGGTAGCAAGTTTATTCAAAGGGATAATATAAAAGGACTTCCCAGACCTAGAGAAAGATGTCAATATTCAAGTACAAAAAGGTTATATAACACCAAGAAGATTGAGTCCAAAGAAGACTACCTCAATGCATTTAAATACCAAACTCCCAAAGGCAAAGAATAATGAAAAGATTAGAAAAGCTGCAAAAGAAAAGAGACAAATAACATACAAGTGTTCCAATATGTTTGGCATCAGACTTTTCAGTACAAACTTCATAGGCCAAGAGAGAGTAGCATGACATATTTTAAGTGCTGAAGGGAAAAAGCTTTCACCCTAGAATAGTATATCTGGCAAAAATATCCTTCAAGCATGAAGAATAAATAAAGACTTTTTTAGACCAAAAAAAAAAAAAGCTGAGAAATTTTATCATCAGGCCTGTCTTACAAAAAAAACGCTAAGGAAGTTGTTCAGTCAGAAAAAAAGTACGTAAATGAATAATAAGAAATCATCTTAAAGGCAGAAAAATTACTGGTAATAGTAAGCACACAGGAAAACACAGAACATTATAAATTTGTAATTACGGTGTATAAACTACTCTAATCTTAAGTAGAAAGACTAAGTGATAAACCAATCAAAAATAATAGTTACAACAACTTTTCAAGACATAGACAGCACAATAAGACATAAAGAGAAAAAAAAACAAGAAGTTGAAAAGTGGAGTAACAGAGTTCAAGTGTAACGTTTTTATTAGTTTTCTTTTAGCTGGTTTGTTTGTTTTTGCAACCAGTGTTAAGTTGTCATCAGTTCAAAATAATGGTTATAAGATAGTATTTGCAAGCCTCATGATAAACTCAAATTGAGAAACATACAGTGAATACACAAAAAATAAAATTGTACTGCCAGGAAAAAAAAATCACTTTCACTAAAGGAAGACAGGAAGAAAGGAAAGAAAGAAGAGAAGATCACAAAATAACTGGAAAATAAATAACAAACTGGCAAGAGTAAGTCCTTACTTATTAATACTAGCATTGATTGCAAATGAACTAAACTCTCCAATCAAAAGACACAGAATGCCTGAATGGATTAAAAAAACAAAAAAAGACCTAATGATCTGTTGCCTACAAGAAACACACTTCACCTATAAAGATACATGTAGACTGATAAAAAGATGGAAAAAGATACTCCATGCCAATGGAAAATAAAAAGGACTAGGAGTAGCTATAATTATATCAGGCAGAATAGATTTTAAGACAAAAACTGTAAGAAGAAACAGGGAAGGGCATTTCAAAATGATAGAGTGTTCAGTTTAGCAAGAAGATATAATAAGTATAAACATATATGCACCCAAAACAAGAGCACCTAGATAGATAATGCAAATATTATTCCAGCTAAAGAAACAGAGAGACTTAAATACAATAATAGCTGGAGACTTCAACATTTCACTTTTAGCATAGAACAGCTCTTCCAGACAGAAAATCAACAAAGAAACATCAGACTTAATCTCCACTACAGAACAAATTGATTTCAACCAACAGCTGCAGAATGCACATTCTTCTTCTCAGCACATTGATCATTCTGAAGGACTGGCCTTATGTTAGGTAATAAAACAAGTCTTAAAACATTCAAAACATTGAAATAATATCAAGCATCTTCTCTAACTGCAATAGAACAAAATTATAAATCAGTAACAAGAGGAATTTTGGAAACTGTACAAACCCACAGAAATTAAACAATATGCTCCAGAACAACCAGTGGACCAATGAAAAAATTAAGAAGGTAATTGAAAAATTTCTTGAAACAAATAATAATAGAAACACAACATAGCAAAACCTATGGGATATAGCAAAAGCGGTACTGAGAGAGAAAATTATAGCCATCAGTGACTACATCAAAAAAAGAAAAACTTCAAATAAATAACCTAACAATTCATCTTAACGAACTAGAAAAGAAAGAGGAAAGCAAACCCAGACTTAGTAGAAGAAAAAACACAATAAAGAACAAAGCAGAAATAAACAAAACTGAAATGAAAAATATACAAAAGAATAACGAAACAAACAGTTGGTTTTTTGAAAAGCTAAACAAAATTGACAAACCTTTTGCCATAGTAACTTAAAAAAAGAAAGAGAAGATCCAAATAAATAAAATCAGAAATGAAAAAGGAGAAATTACAACTGATACTGCAGAAATTCAAAGGGTTATTAGTGGCTGCTATAAGTAACTATATGCCAATAAATTGGAAAATCTAGAAGGAATTGACAAATTCCTAGATACATACAACTGACCAAGATTGAATCAGGAAGAAATTCAAAATCCGAGCAGACTAATAACAAGTAACAAGATTGAGGCCGTAATAAAAAGTTTCCCAGAAAAGAAAAACTGAAGACCTGATGGCTTCACTGCTGAATTCTACCAAACATTTAAAGAACTAATGCCAGTCCTACTCAAATTGTTTTGAAAACCAGAGGAGGGGCTACTTCCAAACTTATTCTACAAGGCCAGTATTACCCTGATACCAAAATCAGACAAAGACATATTATAAAAAGAAAACTACAAGCCAATATCTCTGATGAATACTGATCCAAAAATCCTCAACAAAATACTAGCAAACCGAATTCAACAGTACATCAGAAAGATCATTTATCATGACAAGTGAGATTTACCTCTGAGATGCAAGAATGACTCAAAATGTGCAAATCAGTCAACATGTTACATCATATCAACAGAATGAAGAATAAAAATTATATAGTCATTTCAATTGATGCTGAAAAGATATTTGATAAAATTCTGTATCCCTTTATGATAAAAAAAACCTCAAAAAACTGGACATAGAGGGAACATACCTCAATATAATAAAAGCCATATATGACAGACCAACAGTTACTATCATACTGAATGGGAAAAAAATGAAAGCCTTTGCTCTGTGACCTGGAACACGACAAGGATGCCCACTTTCAACATTGTTATTCAACATAGTATTGGAAGTCCTAGATAGGGCAATTGGACAAGGAAAAAAAAGGCATGAAATTGGAAAGGAAGAAAGTCAAGTCATCCTTGTTAACAGATAATGTGACCTCATATTTGGAAAAACCTGAAGACTCTACCAAAACCCTATTAGAATTGATAAACAAATTTAGTAAAGTTGCAGGAGAAGAAATCAACATACAAACAAAAATCAGTAGCATTTCTATATGCCAACTCTGAGCAATCTGAAAAGGAAATTTAAAAAGTAATCCCATTTACAATAGCCACGAAAAGTTAAATACCTAGGAATTAATTTAACCAATGTAGTGAAAGATCTCTGCAATGAAAACTAAAAAACACTGATGAAAGAAATTGAAAAGGACACCAAAAAAGGCAAGATATTCCATGATAATGGATTGGAGGAATCAATATTGTTAAAATGGCCATACTACACAAAGAAAATATATCTATACATATAAACAATATATCTATAAATATAGATACATTGCAGTTCCTATCAAACACCAATGATATTCTTCACGGAAATAAAACAAATCCTAAAATTTATATAAAACCACAAAAGACCCAGAATAGCCACAGCTATTCTGAGCAAAAAGAACAATACCAGAGGAAGGACATTCCTGACTTCAAATTATACCTCAAAGCTATAGTAACCCAAACAGCATGATACTGGCATAAAAACAGACATATAGGACAATACAACAGAATAGAGAACCTAGAAACAAATCCATACACCTACAGCGAAGTCATTTTCGACAAAGGTGCAAAGAACATACATTGAGGAAAATACAGTCTCTTGAATAAATGGTGCTGAGAAAACTCTATGTCCATATGCAGAAAAATTAAAGTAGACACCTATCTCTTGCCATACACAAACCTTCAATCAAAATGGATTGAAGACTTCAACCTAACACCTCAAACTGTGAAACTATTACATGAAAACACTGTGTGTCTCCTCCACAGAGGCAGCAAACTCTACGAGGACAGAAATGGTCTCTCTCTCTCTCTCTCTCTCTCTCTCACACACACACACACACACACATACACACACACACACACATACACACACACACCAGTGTTATTGAGACATTCACATAGTGGTTGGCACATAGTGGGTCTTCACAATGTAAGGAAAAAAGGTAAGAAAAAAACCCAGGTTTTACTTTTGAGTAGTGCGATCTCCAATTAAGTTAAGGAAAACAGAGAAGATAATGCATTTGAGTTATAATTTGTAAAGTTAGAGAAGCTCATCTATTCGATTATTTATTATTTGGTTATGTAGGTATAGAACTTGGGACAAGTCAAGTCCATCAATAGAGATTTTAGAATTCTCTTGGGATTCGATGAGATTCCCTAAGAGAGAGCTGGATGATAAATCAGGAGATGGGATTTTTATGAATTCCCTCATTTAGGAGTGGCAAAAATAAATGCTTCAGCCAAAAGGACTGAAAAGAAGGGGTTAAAGGAAGGCCACAGATGGCAGAGGGTGTCAAAAAGGGGACGATGAAAGGAAATTATATTAAGTTGGAAGATACAGTAATACGGTCAAATGCTACAAATAGGTGATTTTTAACAAAGCCTGAAAAGCGTAGAGAACATTTCAACAAAAGTGTAAGACTAGAAGCCAGATTGCAGTAGGCTGAAAGTGAATGTAGTGAAAGAAGGGTGGGGGTTGGGGGTCCAATGTACGTGCTTATGTTATGTACATAAGCATTTTAAGGGGCTTGACTGAGAAAGAAACAAGAGGGAGAAGCATGGTAGGGTAAAAATAAGCATGAATTGGTTTAGTTTATTATACTATCTTTCCCAAGAGTATTTGCATTTTTAAAGAATGGTAAAAATAACACCAACCATCTTTGAAAATGTCATCACTTCTCATATACTGTGTTAAGCATGCTGTCCTTGCTCTTGAAGAGAAGTATTATTATCCTAGTTTTACAGATGAGGACACTAAGGTGTTGGAAATTAGATAACTGTCTCTCAAAGTACACAGCTAATAAATGATGTACCAAGGATTCAACCCAAATCTGCCTAGCACCAATAGCTGTGTTTTGTTTTTTAACCCTTAAAACCCTTTAAAAGTTTATCCAAATATCAGTTATCTACATGTTTTCTTCACTCTTTTGGCCTTAAAACCTCAACCATCTTTATCAATATTTACTTACTTGTTTTCAATAAATTTGCTTCTTTACTGTAGATTAGATTCATGTCCAAGGGGCTTATCTGCCTAAACAGAAACACATAACAATTGCACTTCATTGAATGCTTAATTTATTAAATATATATTTAAGAATCTTTAAACAAGTTTATATACACAGGAATGGACACACATTAATATTTTCTTAAACAATTTAAGCCACATTTACAAATCTGGTATGACTGATTCTTTTAGATGCTTTAAATACTTTAATAGCAAGTAAAATATACAAAAATATAGATATTATTACTGTGTTCTGAAAAAAATCACCATGCTTAGTCTAAAACCTATTCTAACTTATAAGTACCATGGTTTAGTTTATTTTCTCATTATTTGTGAACTTTTTTTTTTTTTTTTTAGACGGAGTCTCGCTCTGTCGCCCAGGCTGGAGTGCAGTGGCCGGATCTCGGCTCACTGCAAGCTCCGCCTTCCGGGTATTTGTGAACTTTTTAAATACTTACCTAGTCTATAGTTATTGTGATATCTACCAAAAATAGTTAAACGCATTCAGATATTTCTCCAAGGTTGAAGATTTCACCAGATAAAAAGGATAAATAATATCATTTCAGACCAGCCAATATTACAAGACCTGGGTTATAAGATAATGGTTTACTGGTCAGGATGCAACATGTGGTTGCTTTTTCCAAATACGACCCAACCTCAAGGCCTTACGTCATATTCAACTTCCTTCTTATGTCTTAACTTCATTAATTATATTGATAAAGCCTTTGGACTCCATGTATTCTATTGAGCTTTGAGTATTTTTCCACTTGGGATCTTTCCACAGAATGATAGTCTCTTGGAGTCTTATTTACCTGGCATTGGTTGCTGTCCTGCAACCATAATATATTTATCTGCCATCATCATATATTTATTCATTTTGTTAACATTTTTTAAAACAAACGAATGCCTCACCAGCACCTTATTTTAGTTAGAAGTGCCAGTTGGAGGTTGCATGTCACAGGTAATGTGAAACTCACTGCACATTTAGACTACTTTCAGAGGTGTGGGGCATTTGACTCATATGCTATCCTGAAACAAACAAAAATTTGGTAATAAGTTATAATTTCGCTTATTAACCAATAGACCCTTTTGTAACTGATGGTTGAACAAGATTTATATGATGAATTTTATAGATTAATTCTTAATGAGTTCTTGGTACAGTTTCTAACTTGCCTAGGACTATCTGACCTACTTCAAATTTCCTGTATTTACAAAATTCTATTTCAAAATATAAAAACAAGCACAAATCTGTGCCTTGCAATTATGTACCTAAAAGAATAAATTACTCAAAGATGACAGTATTTGTCAACTAATTAAACAAGTAAAATAACTATTTTTGATTTTATTTTTCTTTGGTATGAAACATTCTAGCTTTTCATAATTTTGTAATTAATCATATTATGAATTCCTTTAATATCCAAATTATCTTAACTTTCCCGGTAATGTTCTTTAAGCCAGTTTTTTGTTTACTATTACTGCCCCTGACCTTCTTAAAAATATACCTGCTTTCTGTCAATAATAGTCTTTTCTAGAGCTGTATTGATTTTTTTTCTTGTCTCAAGCTATTTTTCTAAAAGTCCTGATTCTTCTTTAATGGGGAACCGTAGAAACGAAAACCTAGGTGCTAGGAGCGAACATAAATGTTAATGACAGGCAAAGGCACTGTGGATGATGCTGGTTCATTTTAAAGTCAGAGCTAAAAGGAGTCATTCATGTCTTTCCTTTTTTTCAATTTAACATGATAATTAATGTTCTCTATTTTAGTAACAGCTAGCATTTTCATTACTATTACTCCTATTATATAGACAAATAATTTGCTTTTAAAATGAAACTTTATGTCAGTACTGTAAACAACTACCAATACTATTTGGCATATGTAAAAGAAAACACTAAAAATAAATAGTAATGGAGTTTAACAGTGCGCTTTGTAACACACACACACTCAACCAAAGATACAATGTCCAGAATAGTGGTTTTGATGGCAGTAGCAGGCCATCTGGAGTGGCTGCTGCTATCACGTTAGCTGCAGCCGGGAGGCACAGCCGGGGCTGCAAACTGCTTGGAGCCAGCAGGAGCTGAGGACAAGTGTGAACCCCATCCCTTCCCAGTCAGTGCAGCAGCACCCCAGGTGCCCGTGCAGCTTCCCAAGCCATGGCTGCAGACATGGGCATATCTGTGCACTAAGGGCCCAGAAGCAAGTCAGAGCCCCGCCCTCCTGGCGCAGCTGCAGCTGTCCAAACGGTGGTTGCAGAGCCGGGCTTCCTGCTTCATGAAGCAGACAGAAGCCAGGTATAGCTACAGGCACCCAACCCTCAGCTGCAGACCCAGGCCTCCAGCTCCAGGGAGCAGGCAGGAGCCCCGTCCTGCCAGTGCAGCTGCAGCCACCCAAACCACAGCTGTGGACTCAGGAACCCCTGCACTCTTGGGGTCCAGGAAGTGCCCCTGCCCTCACAGGCTCCGAAGCCCCTGCTCCCACTGCCTGGATTCTCCCTGCTGACAGTGCCCACTCCAGTCTTGGAGCAAAGTTGGGGCTGAAGCTGGGTGCTGTTGCGGCCTGACTGGGAGTGCACATGCTCAGGGCAGTGCCGCCTTGGGCTCCTCAGGACTTTGGGCGCTGACCAGCAAAGGAGGGAAGTTGAGGGGTGGGGCTGAGGGCAGCTCTGTGAGGGCACTGACCTGCAGAAGCCCCTTGGCACCTCCAACCTGGGCGCCATGAACAGCAGCAGGAGGCAGACAGGTTCCTGGGTAGAAGGAGGTGGGTCCCCACTGAGGGCCTGAAGGCTGGGGGCCAGGCTGCCAGTTCCATGGACCAGAGTAGGAACTTGTGATGCCTTTTTCGGGCCCACCAATGGCCACCCACGGACCAATTGGAGTGCACTTCCTCCTCTCTGGGACCCATAAAAGTCACAGACTCAGCCAGAGCTGAGCAGACATTGGGATGACCAGCTGCAGAGAGGAGCAGCACACTCTAGGGCCTCCAATCTGCTGAGAGCTGCAGAGACGACAGAGAGATGATGGGAGGAGGTGACGGGATGACCTGCCCGCAGAGAGGAGCCACCCACTCTAGGGCTTCCTCTCTGCTGAGAGCTGTGCAGAAGACGAGACAGCCAGCTGCAGAGAGGAGCCACTTTCTCTGCTGATAGCTGGCACTTGTCAGGGCGCCGTGCCTAGCAGAGAAGCTACCCTCTCTTCTAGAAGCTGAACACTCATCAGGACACCCTGACTGTCGAAAGGAGCTGCCCCCTGCAGGTTTCCTCTGAGCTGTTCTATCACTCAATAAAGCTCCTCTTTGTCTTGCTCACCTTGCACTCGTCTGCATACCTCATTCTTCCTGGTCACAGGACAAGAACTCAGCACCCACCAAATGGTGAGGCTAAAAGAGGTATAACACAAACAGGGCTGAGACATGCCTCTTGCTCGCCACCTTGCGGGCAAAGAGATAGAAGAGCTGTGGCCTTTCAGGGAGCCCAGACCTGGGGGGTCCTCAGGCCAGGGATGTGCCTCCCTCCTTGAGGCCCTGTGGTTCCTGGCATCTCCATGTTCCCCAGTGCCAGCTGTGGAATCTGTTTGTGGTGCACCTGGTCTGACCCCAGCCTTGCAGAGAGCCAGTGCTTGTGCCAGCACCTGGAGCTGCCCGACCTGCTGCAGCAGCCAGCATGTCTGACTGCGTTCAGTGGCTGGACCCCATGCTTGCTCCTACACCCCTCACTGTTCCATGCCTGACTTTCCCTTGGCAGGCATGGGACCCAGGTTGGTAGCATGAGCGAAGCACAGCCTGCCAGGCCGAGTGGGAGAAACAAGCTCAGCGGGCCTCAGCAAAACTTGGGCAAAGGCGCTGCCAGCCACAGAGGTTTCTGGTCAGAAAAGATCCCGTAACAGTTTGAGGAGCTTTGAGGGGCCGCTGCACAGTGAAACAATCGCAACTGCTGACAATTATTTTTAAAACAACTATTTGAAGTCTCTGGAAATTGTTATAAGGTCATGCGGCAGATGAAGAAACATTGATTCAAGAAAATCAACTAAATACTGATACAACAGGGGCTGTGACACTTTAACCGTGACATGTTCCCTCTGCTCCCTTGGCCCAGATCAGCATGATGAAAGCCCTACTCCACGGAACGTTGCTAAGAAAACAGACTGCACTCTCCTACAACTCCCAATCAAAGGCTGGTGCTACTCTGGGAGGGGCAGCCCACAGGCATTCCTCACTACCCATAACTTCCTGTTAAAGAGGCTAAATTCTAGCTTGGTATGGCTAAGAGGTCAGTAGCTCCCTTTCTCCTCCCAGCTCCCACCCATAGCGTTGAGGTTATGTGCCTAGGCATGGCCATCTGAGAACATGGGGGCCCAGATTCTCTTTGCCACAGCTTGCGTATCAGGAAGAGGTACCATGCTGTGAGAGAAAAGCCCAGAAGAGCAAAGCAGAAACTACTGCCTGTATCCAGCACCCTGCCTATAAAGCAAGGTATCCCTTTTGTGTAAGCAGGTCACTGTGCCTGATCCCAGCTCCAGATCAGTGGTGTAAAGATTTTGCCCAAGGAAAAAGGCAGGTCATAAGAACAGAAAATGTGAAACTTTCCCAAAGAAACAAACTTTATTTGAAACAGAGCATAGCAAAATTCAAGCTTTGAAAACCATGGAGATTTTTGTGGTAAGTAAGTAAGAGAACGTTGGTAGCTCTATGAGAGCAATACAATAAAGTAGAGTTCAGCTATTTTATTTTAGAGAGAACCAGAAAGAAACAACTAAGAAGAGTCCTTCCAAGTCAGAACTAACCTCAAAGACTTCAGAACTAACCTCAAAGACTTCCAAGTCAGAACTAACCTCAAAGACTTCAAAAAGTACCCCTGTACGGGGTCACAAGTTTAACTGGATAAAACTATGAAACAATTCTGTGCCCCTGGCTATAGTCAAAAACAATAGAACAATTAACCAGCAATTAGTGAAGCTAAAGCTGGATATAATGCCAGAATAGGCAGAGTTTAACATGAAGAGAGACAGTCGAAGAAAGCCTGCTAAAACACTGTCATCCCAGGGTGACTGTGCACATGCCCAAGGCTACACCCTCTAAAGAGTGACTTCAGAGGCTTCACACTATGAGAAAAAATAGTTTAGTTAAACCACTAAGAAAACAAACAAGCAAACAACAACAGGAAGCCCTAGAAGGGAGGGAGCAGTATTTAGAGTTGTGAAATTATCTAAAAATGTCCAGTGAAACAAACAGAAAAGCATGATTTGTACATAAAAGCAGTCAACAGAAACCACCTTTGATGCTTTGGAAGCGGCTCAGATGTCAGACTTAACAAAGATGGAAAAGCAGTCTCCCTATATTTAGAAAGGTAAAAGGAAACATGATTAAAGAAAATAAAAGAAGGTATGATGATAATCAGTAATCAAATAGGACTATAAATAGAGAGATATAAATAATTAAAATTAAAAAGAACCAAGTGGAAATCCTGGATTTAAAAGTCCAAAAACTGAAATAAAAATTTTACTAGAAAGGTTCAACAGTACATTTGAACTTGTAGAAGAAAGAATTGGCACACTTGAAGATAAATATAACATATATAATCTGAATAACAGAAAATGAATGAAGAAAATTAAGAGCCTCAGAGAAAGGGGTGATGATATAACATGTACTAAAATACTTGTAACAGGATTAGCAGAAGTAGCTGAGTAAAAAAGAGGGAGAAAAAACATTCCAAAAATTTTCCAAAAAACAATGACTGGAAACATCCTAAATTTGTCAAAAAGTATTTATCTCCATATTTAAGAACATCAAGAGGCTGGGTACAGTAGCTCACGCCTGTAATTCCAGCACTTTGGGAGGCCGAGGTGGGCAGATCATAAGGTCATGAGTTCAAGATCAGCCTGGCCAACGTAGTGTAACCCTGTCTCTACTAAAAATACAAAAATTAGCAGGGCATGGTGGTGCATGCCTGTAATCCCAGCTACTGGGGAGGCTAAGGCAGGAAAATCACTTGAACCTAGGAGGCAGAGACTGCAATGAGCTGAGATCATGCCACTGCACTCCAACCTGGGTGAAAGAGCAACACTCTGTCTCAAAGAAAAAAAAAAAAGAATATCAAGAAACTCCAGATATATTAAATGCAAAGTTATCAATATCCAAACATATTATAATAAAAACACTGACACAAAAAGAGAAAAATCTTAGAAGCAGCAAGAAAGAAATGACTTGTCATGGACAAGGAAACCCTGATAAGATTAACATCTTACTTTTCGTCAGAAACAATGTAGGCTAGAAAGCAGTTAATTACATATTCAAAATGTTGAAAGAAAAAATGTCAACCGAGAATCTTATAACAAGAAAAACAATTCTACAAAAGTTAAGGCATAATAAAGATATATCCAGATAAACACAATCTGAAGGAATTCATTGCTAGCAGACCCATCTTACAGGAAATACTAAAGGAAGTCCTTTGGACTGAAAATGCAGTTTTGCCAAGAAGGACCAACTCCAAAAAGTTAATTGAACCAACGTGAAAAAAAAAGAGCACCAGAAAAATTTATTATGTAATTATAAAAAAGTATATTTCTTCTTTCTTCTAAATTTATAACTACAAATACTATAAAATAAAAGAACACCAGAAAAGTTAATTATGTAATTATTTAAAAAGTATATTTCTTCTCCTTTCTTCTCAATTTATACCTACAAATACTATAAAACACAGTACCAGAAAAGTTAATTATATAAGTATAAAAATTATAAAATCATATAAATATATATTTCTTCTGCTTTCTTCTCAACTTACAGTATTTATAGCTATAAATTGAGAAGAAAGAAGAAGACGTATACAAGATCTAAAATCAGGAACCTAATTTTCCAAATAAGGTACTAGAACAAGAAGAGCAAGCTAGCCTAAAACAGAGAAATGAAATCATAAATGTTAGTATGAAAGTTAATGAAATACAGAAAGAAAAACAATAGTGAAAATCAAGGAAAACAAGAGCTGGTTGTTGGAAAAGATCAACAAAATTGACAAACTTTAGCTAGACTGACCAAGAAAAATAAGAAAGGACTTAAAATAATAAAATCAAGAATGAGAGCTTGTTTGGATGTTGTAGCAGGGGAGCACAGCTACTTGTAGACCCTTGACCGAAGACCGGTCCTCTTCTATGGGGGATGGTCATCCTCTTCCACTGAGCGTGCAGCTTCAGGAGGGACAGACTTGCAGTCTTGAGGAGGGCAGTCACCGAGCCAACCAGGTAAGCCAAATCAACCCTGGCGATCAATGGGGTGGCAAATGTCACAGCCACATCGCCCTCACATCCATAAAATCAAGAAAGAGAGATATTACTAGCAACCTTACTGAAATAAAAACTAAGAGCATACTAAAACAACTATATACCAACAAAGTAGAAAACCTAGAGGAAATGTATAAATTCCTAGAAAGATACAAACTACAGAATCAACAGAAAATGTACATAGACCTGTATCAAAATTCTTTAGAGAGGTCAGAGAATAAGGCATAAGGAACAGTTATTGGATTTAGTGATCTAGAGATTACTCCTATGACTTTCTGGAATTTATCCCAGAAAAGTAAAATAAATTTAACAGGAAAATCAATTAATATGACATACTGTTTCAGTAGAAATAGAGAGAAATAACTCCCCAAATAGATGCTGAAGTAAGTATTTGAAAACCTTCAACATATATTCATGACAAAAACACTCAACCAACTATGATTAGAAGGAAACATTCTCAAACTGACAAAGGATATCTATGAAAAAAACACCCAAAACTAACACCACACTAAATAGTGAAGAGACAGAATACTTTTCCCTCAAGTTCAGTACCAAGATAAGGATGCCTGCTCTTGCCAATTCTGTCCAACACAGTATTGGATGTTCTATTCAAGACAATTATGCAAAGAAAAGACATAAAATCATTCAGAGTAAAATTATTTCTATTTGCAGATGACATGATTTTGTATGCAGACAATACTAAGAATCCACTAAAAAGCTGTTACAACTAACAAGTGCAGCAAGGTTGAAGGATGTAAGATCAGTATACAAAAATCAACTGAATTTCTACACCTTTGCAATGAAGAATGCAAAAATGAAGTTTAGAAAACAATTATAACTGTAATATCATCAAATAGAATAAAACACTTAAAATTAATTTAATAAAAGGAGAAAATATATGCTCTAAAGAAAAACTACAAAACATTGGAAAGAATTAAAGAAAACCTTTAATTTTCTTTAATGGAGAGACATTCAATTTTCATGGATGGGAAGATAATGTTGTAAAGACGGCAATTCTTCCAAAACTGATGTTCTCACTTGAGCCTATAAGGTCAAGGCTGCAGTGAGCCATGTTCACATTGCTACACTTTAGGCTATGTGACAGAGCAAGATACTGTCTCAAAATATGAATAATAATAATCTTCAAATTAAATACCGTCTCAGTCAAAAGTCCCACTAATTTCTTTACCGAAATTGACAAACTGATTTTAACATTTATATAAAAATGTAAGGGATCCAGAATAATTTTGGAAAAGAAGAACACGGTTGGAGTGCTCACATTTCCCAATTTCAAATTCTACTTCCAACCTACAGTAATGAAGAGAGTGTGTTACTACCATAAGAATAGACATATAAATTAATGGAAAATAATTGAGAATCCAGGAATAAAACCTCACACTTATTGTCAATTACTTTTCAATAAGGTATTTTTTAGTAGAGACAGAGTTTCACCATGTTGGTCAGGCTGATCTTGAACTCATGACCTTATGATCTGCCCACCTCGGCCTCCCAAAGTGCTGGAATTACAGACGTGAGCTACCATACGCAGCCTCTTGATGTTCTTAAATGTGGAGATTAATATTTTTTGTCAAATTTAGGATGTTTCCAGTCATTGTTTTTTGGAAAATTTTTGTAATGTTTTTTCTCCCTCTTTTTTACTTTTTTACTTGTATGGGAATTCAAGGGCATTGAATTCCCATACAATTCAATGGGAAGAGAGGTATGAGAATTATTTTTTTTAATCAATGGTGCTGGGCAATTGGATAACCCACCTGTACAAAAACAAAGCTGATCTTTGCCTTATAAAATACACACACACACACACACACACAAAATTAACTCAAAATTGTTCACACATCTAAGTATAAAAGCTAAAATTTAAACAAAATCTTTTAAAATAAATATTCAAGTAAGTCTTTGTGACCTCGTATTAGGCAATGATTTCTTAGATATGACTCCAAAGACACAAGCAATAAAATAACCCAACTAGATAAAGTCAAACTAGATAAAGTTAAACCATTAACAGATAAATGGATAAATCAAATGTGTCATATCCATACAGTGTAATACTTAAAAGTAGTTAAAAGAAATGAGAAATGACATATGCTACAATATAAATGAGCCTTAAAAACCCCATGCAAAGAAAAAGAAATCAGTCACAAAATATCATATATTTTATGATTCTGTTTATAAGGAAAGTCCAAAATAGGAAAATCTATTGAGACAAGATGTAAATAGCAAGTAGTTGAGCAGGGATGGGGATTTGCTGGGAGGTGGGAAGTGACTCTTAATGGGTACAAAGTGTCTTTTGGAGTTAATGAAAATGTTCTAAAACATTCCTTTAGCAATGCCTTTAGCAACTATTTGTGAATGCTTAAAAAATTCTATTGTACACTTTAAATGGATAAAATATATGGTATAAATTGTATCTCAATAAAGACATTTTCTAAGAGCACAGGAAAAAGATTTCCTACTCAGCCTAGACATCTGGGGATTCAGTGAAGACTTTCTTCTGGCAACAATTATCGAATCTAAAGGCATCATCCTTGTATGTGAGAGAGAGTGTGTGTGTGTGCGTGTGTGTGTGTGTAACAGAGAAAGTGAGAGAGAAGGAAAGAGGGACCACGTCGTGGTGGAGTATTCCATAGAAAACTACATAAAATTCAGAAGTAATATAGAATCAGATGAAAAGTTAGCCAAGGTCCTAATAGAGTTAAATTACTCAAACTTGGATCTGAGGGTGATCTAGCTATAACATATGTCATCCCATTGATCCCAGGGTTAATTCGGCTGATCTGGCTGGCCAGGCAAAAGTCCCCTTGCCCCCTCACTGCTCCATGTGTGTCCCTCCTGAAGCTGCATGCGCACTCGAAGAGGATGACTGTCCCCCATAGAGGAGGACCATTCTTCGGCCAAGGGCATACGAGTAGCTGTGCTCCTCTGCTCCAATCTGCAAACAAGCTCTCAAAATTAATCCTATGCCCACTGTAACTATTGATGGAACTGGGGTAAAAAACATAATGTGACGCAATTTACATTTTACTTCTGAGTTTTGGTGGATGGATTCTTTGGGGAGAATAGAAGCAGAGAGGAGAGAAAGAGGAGGAAACTGAGTATAGTGTAGCTGGTTAAGGGATCACTGCAATAATAAAGGCAAGAAATGATGACAGTATTGATGAGGCAAACACCAGAGGGAGGGCAGATTCAAGAAAGATTAAGGAGACTAAGAGAAGGTGTTATGATGTGTCTGGGAGGTGGGTGATATCACGAGTGGTGGGTGAGAAGAGGGAGGAAGCAAGGATTAGGCCCCGATTTCCAACAGAATGACCCAATAATATCTGAACTAACAAGTGAGCTAGAGAATAGTGGAGAAAAGCTGAGTTTAGGAAAAGCTGCAACATTTCTGTTCTTGAAGATCAGGCACATGTCTTTCTCATTTGGTAGCCCCACTATATATCACAGTGCCAGTCAAATAGCTTACTAGGCAAATTACAATAGTGCTAGATTCCCAGACCCACCATCCAAAGCCTCAAATTTCTGCTGTGCCAAGATCCCAAAAGGCAAAAAGGAAACAGTTAGTGTTAGGTGGAAATGTGGGAAGCAGTAGCCAACATTCTACTGGTTTCTGAGCCTGCCTGGTATTCCATAAAATGAAGTGCTTGCCAAAGTTCATGGTGACAGAATTGCAGAGGAGAGAAGGATGCTACTGGAGTGGAAAAACAAGGCTGCTTTGCAGAATTTTGATTTAGAGCCTCAGCTGTAAATGCCAGTTGTTCCACTAACTTCATTTTGCTAATGCAAGAACAGCTTTTGCAGTAATAACATATTTCAGTGTGAATGTCTTTTTAATAATCCTTAATTTGAGTCCTAATTCCCTTGATAGCCACTTTGAGGAGACAACTGCATTCCAAAAGTGATACTGCGTGAGCACATTTGAGGAAAGACCAACCACATGTACACACACACACGCAAGCACATACACGATCAGAGAAAGATGTTACATATATTTTAGCACATTATCATATTTCTTAAATCCAATGACATCAAAGGATTACCCTGAACCTTTTAATAAGCAATCATTCCGAATTTCATAGGCATCAGCAACTAACAGCACATTCCTTATCATAAGTCAGATTCTGAGCAGGATGGAGGTAAAAGATGAAGATGCTGTGATAAAAAGAGCAATAATAAAGACAAAAAGAATAAGAATAAAGACAAAAGCACAACTCATAATGTAGCTGCAGAAGTCAGGGAAAACCTACAGAAATGGGGACAGCTGAATATATTTTATCATGGGATGCAGTATAATTTAGAAACATTTTTTTAAACCAGTGGAGAGAGCCAACAGGCTAAGTTGGGATCAATGAGTTGACATTGATGGGTCCAGAGTAACAAAGCTGCCAAGAAAACATAACTGCCGACAAAGAAATATTGTGTGCCCTCATCTCTCCCCTCCTAAGCCTTAGGTAGAACAAATTTATTTTTGTGTAATAGAAAATGGCTCACAGTAGCACCCTCACACTCCACATCCATTCCCAACTGTCTTCCAGACTTCTCACCTGCAGTAATTCTTAACTCTTGCTCTGAGAACAGCTTCGTGAGACCGGCCTTGCAATTTAGGTCACAAAGCTCAGAGGGGCTCAGACTTCATGCAAGAAACATCAGTAGTGTTGTGTGGTTGCACAGCACACTTTGCCTGGCCTGTCAGGTAGGAAGAAGAAAGGCCCATTAGTTAATTAAGGGTAAACCAAAGATCCACCTATCAGTATTCATTGTTATTTCTTGTCTTACCTTCCAGGCAGAGTCAAGTTTCCCCGTCATCATGGTTTTCTGCTTGTTTCTTTATCATCTTACATTCTTCCTTTATTATACTTATCAGAATGTTCTTGAACAATTACTTTTGTAGGTAATTTTCTGTTGCCTTTTTCCCAGATTGTGAGCTCCATGATAGCAGGCACCGTGTCTATCATATTCACTGACCTCTTCCCAGAATCTCAGCAACATGCAACAGCTATGTGTTTAGGAGTGGAGGGAGGAAGAGAGAAACGAAAAAAGAGAGAAAGGAATAAGGAAGAAAAGGAAACTTGAAAAGAGAAAGAAAAGGGCAACTCGTAGTTACTCATGAGTTGACTATATAGCTGAAACATTTCTCAGATGTTTCAGTTTCATAAATTTTATAAACATTTGGGCCACATAACCCCCTTAAGAGATTTGCTTATATAAAAAAATAAATGGGCAAAGCACAATTTGGGTCACACTTGTCCCAACACATGCCTGCTACTAGCCTGCCGTTTTTGCATCTGTTATGGCAGAAGAGGGAATGGAAAATCAGCTCTATATTCTATGGAATTTCAGGCCCAACGACCAACAATGCAAATATTTAACCAGAAACAAAAGCACAGCATGGTGAGCTGAAAAAAATAACAAAATACAAAGTAAGCACAAGTTTATTTGGCCACAGTTATCTATCTTATTAATAATAAGAAGTCTCAAACATCATGAAAATCTTTTAGCACAAATAAAATAAACAAACTTTTTCTGGTTTCCAGTAATGCTACAAGTGCCAAAAATATTATGATGGTCTCCTAAATGTATCCTCCAGTTCTTTCAAATTTTCCAATGCACATGAGTTCTACAGGACTGCCCGATAGAATTTTGTGCAATAATAAAAGTGTTCTTCATCTGTGCTGTCTCCAATATGGTAGCACTAGCCACATGGAGCTACGGAGTACTTGAAATATGACTGGTGCTACTGAAAATTAAAATTTTATTTTATTTTGTTTTATTCACTTACATTTACATTTAAATAGCCCCGTGTGTCTAGTGATTACTGTGTTGGACAGCTCATGATAACACCAAAATGACTTGGCTAATGGGAAAGACTGGCCTCTGCTTCAGACTCTCTGACTTTCTGATTTTTATGACATTCTGAGTAGGCACTTATAGCAATGTCTGACTATACTGCAGCTGCCAAGCCAATAACTGCAGATACATTAAGATATACAAACAAACCTTGGTACCTCTTTTCCACAACCTGGATTGAAATGGGCATCTCTGGAGTCACCCCTTTGGTTTACACAATAAAGCATGGGGCCATTTCCTCTAAAATATCACATTAGAATACACATGACTTATGTGGAAAGAATCCTGTAACTATATGTACTGGTGGGTGGAGGTGATACCAAATGTGAAAGACAGTCTTGGGCAAGATGAATCAGGGGAGATTTGGGAGGTTCTAATTGAGAAGAGTCAGATTGTTAGTTCACATTCTGAGTCTTAGAAAATCAGGGCATGAGAGTGAATGTATTAGTTTATGCCAGATTATACACTAGTGCCAGTTGGTTTGAATGCCACCACAAGCACTATAGGCTGTCAACCCTTATCCTAGATCATGGGACACATAGGGATACATTTCCATGGATAGCTAATTCCAAAAGTGCAAAAAACTTTAGGAATTATCAGAAGATGTTAGTAATTGACATTTTCTCTCTTTCCCTCTTTCTCTCCCCTTCTCTCCTTTTCTACTCCCTCCCAATCTTTCGCTTAATCAGTAATCATTTGTTGGCTGTCTATCATGTTCCAGACACTGTAAGGAGCATCAGTTCTATACTTGTCCTGTATTAGTCTTAGACCTTAACCTTAAGAAAGTCACATTATGTTGAAAAAGCAAACAAATAACTTAAAAATCATTTTAAAAGCCGGTTTTCAAAAATTGTGGGCTTTTGCTTCGTAAGAATTTGAATGAACACATTGAATTAGGTCTAGAGACCACTATCACCAATCCCACTGCCCTCTCAACATGCACACACACAATACACAACGGTTTTTCATACACTAGTGAAAAAAAGTCCTAGGAAAATGACATGGTGGGCTTGTTGTTGTTTTTTTTTTTTATTCTTCTTTTGCTTCATTTTTATACAAAATACCCATATGATGATTTTTCCTCACCTTTACTCTTCCAGACTTTCAAAGGCAACCACTGTTCAAAATTTCAAAGACTTTTTATTAATTCATGTTGATTTTGCTTCAGAGGTCCTAGTCAATGGGATGAGATGGGAACCACACTAAGATCCTCATGCTGCTATCCAGGCTGGCAAGCTCTGCAGACACACACATTTGATAAAAGCATTAGCTTGGGCAATGGTATTGGGTGGTTACCACCAATTTGGAGATGGGGGGGATGTTGTCCTGACACACTTCTATTCCAGAGAGACCCATAGATTTTATAATTGAGTGGAGTTTAAAATGCAAAACAGATTGGCTTTGCTGGCAAGCTCCGGGCACAGGTGTGTTTACTTCTTCATGAAACAATGGCACTCCTACACAAAGCCCCAGGACCCCAGATGGATCCGCTGTTTCTCTCCACACAGCCTTTTCACCTGAATCACACATGGAAACCACTGAACTCATTCCTTATTCCTCCTATTTTTCTCTTACACTCGCCTAATTACCCATAAATATTGCTGAGTTAGTTTTCAAGGACATATTTATATATTTTTAATTATATCTCTTAGTTTCCCAACAGAGCACACAAGAGTTTTTAATAATCTGAGGCCTGATGTGAATGAATAGCTCCCTTCAGTAGTGAAAGTATAACCAGTTCTCTACAATTTCAGTTTATTGGAAGTACTAGCTTTGGTTTGGCTGACCTTGGCCCTGACCACCACATTATCTTTTCATAATACTCCCTTCCAATATACCATTGTAGTCCCCATCAAAAGCATTCCACTTTCCCAGATTTATCTACACTGAAATAAACAACCAAACTACCAAGTTGTCTCCTACTTATGACTTAGAGTGTTCATAACACAACCCCTACTTACCTCAGGTCATAGCGAAGAATGTGACAAGAGGCTTTTGTTTCAAAGAACACATTACAGGTAAAGGCAAATATACAAATAATGTTGCATACAATAATATAAGTGTGATAATAAAACTTGGATGCAGACCTGAGGAAGGAGAGTAACTCTGTTTGGAAAGTCAAGCAAGTTTCACAGAGATGGATCCTCCTTTGTAGGGTTTGATAGATAAAAAGGTCCTAGGCACCTGCGAAAGCAGAGAAGCATTCCAGGTAGAAAGAATGTGAAGTTGCATGTTCACCACTGTAGATAGGTACCAGAAACTAAATATTTACGGAGTACCCATTAGGTGACACGCATTTCACTATGAGCTTGAATGTATTATTTTACTTAGTTCCTACTGCAGTGCACTGCAGAGCCATACTTTTCCACATGACATGGGAGGGAACTAAGGCTTGGAGAGTGTCCGTCATTGCCTAAAGCCACACAGTAAGAGCTGTGTCAGAATTTGAAACCATGCCCAAAGACTATCTAATCTTTCCACTGTAAGTACTCTCTTGTCATATACTTTGTAAAATTTTCTCAGTTGATCCTGCTTCATGGGAAACTAAATTCGGGAGCAAATATTTCCCTTTGCTGTCCCCTGCCTCTCTCCCAACACACACGTTTCTTTTCTGGTCATCAGATTATAAGCACCAAATTCAGTTTCTATTAGGAAATGACTAGTCTTCAGACCTCGCTAGAAAAGCTCTGACATGCCCACACTCTTACTCCACACTCCATAAGGGATGCCATCTCTTACGGAGCCTTCTGTTTTCCTCTGCCATTACTTCAAACTCTTCGGGACACTGCTGGCAAAGTTATGCTGAGAATAAAGTTGAACGCGGCCTGACTTTCTTTAGGCTCTAGGCTCTGGAAGTCAGTCCAAAGACAAGAAAGCCAACAGTGGCTTTCCTGGTCATTAGGTTTATCAACTCTCTGCATATACTATACGCTCCATTAAAGGAGCTGCGTGGTATCTATCAGAGAAAAAGAACAACAGTCGGGATGACAGCAACAGCCACTCTGAAGACAAACGAGCCACTTCCTTGCGGGGGCAGGGCGGGGACCAAAAACCTTACAAGTTAAGTCACTTTCTCGTTCTCCATCTCTGCTCATTTCTCACACCGAAGTACAACTAGCAAAGGAAACACAAGGCAGTCAACGGATTCTAACTTGATACAAGATGCCAATTTTCTGACCTCTGTGGTGTTGCTCTTAGATCCTCTTCTCTTTGGGAATTAGACTGATGTCTCCGGGTTAGCTCTGGCGGTTCAGGCACTGTAATAATAAGGCTGGGCTTGTGGCTTGGATGCCAGCGATGCCCAGTGACGGCGTTCTATGCCTTTCCATTCATTCCATGGCCATTCGTTGAACATTTACGAGGTGCCAGATCAAGTACAAGGCAATACACAAATGAAAAGGGGCCAGGCCAGGCGAGGTGGCTCACGCCTGTAATCCCAGCAGCTTGAGAGGCTGAGGCGGACAAATCACTTGAGGATAGGAGTTCTAGACCAGCCTGGCCAACATAGCGAAACTTCATCTTTACTAAAAACACAAAAATCAGCCAGGCAGGGTAATGCATGCCTGTAATCCCAGGTACTTGGGAGGCTGAGACAGGAAAATCGCTTGAACCCAGGAGGCGGAGGTTACAGTAAGCTGAGATTGCACTGCTGCACTTCGGCCTGAGTGACAGAGCAAGACTCGGTTTCAAAAAAAGGGCGGGGGGTGCTGTTCTTACTCGGAAGGAGCTCACAGTTTAATGAAAACAGGACAATGAAAGTAAAGTAACACAGAATAAGTCATCAGAGGACGAATAATCAAACTGCTTTGATGGCGGCACGGAGGAGCAATCCTAGAGCTTTACCTGTTGTCAGGAAATGGGAGTGTCATCACAGTATGGATTAGCTATCCTGTAACTGTGGGCCTCACCAGCCTGCTGGAGGCTCTGGGGTCATGCACATAGGCAGTGAGATACATACTGTGAAATATGACGTGGTCCTTCCATGAGACATGTATAAAAACCATCCTGGAGGAGCTGTGGATAATTCCACCACCCCTTGAGGTTATAGCCATGTCACAACCCGGGAATTTCAACTAAAAGTATCTTTAAGTGAGTAAAAAGCTCCGAGGTAGATTGGTAGATTTCAGCCTATGCCAGCAGTCCTTCTTGCAAATACCTATCAGGGTTAGTGGGGTTAGTGAGGACCAGTGCATGTCCCCAGCCTGATTCCTGGGGGCACTGCGGCCATAAAAACTATGACCTGCCACTGATACCATGAAGTGACAGTCAGTATCTATGTGCCAATACCTATGAGATGAGAGTGTGAATGGATCAATGTAAATCGAGCTGTCCTGAAACACACACACACACACACACACACACGCACACACACACGTTGTGTATCATACAAACGTTAGATACACAGCACTGTGCAGTAATATAGTATTAATCTTATTAAAAATGCTCTGGCCAAATTACCCTGTTGAATTTATATTTGGAACAAAGGTTCACACATTTAACAAATGGGCACTGAGTCATATGGCATAAGAGTGACTTGCACAGGTCTTTGTGGTAGTGCAGAAGTAAGGACCAAAATATTGTCGGTAAATAGGTGGCCCACGAGAGGGAAGCCACGGTTCTGTCCTGAACAGCAGGCTGATCTCTCCGGGATGGTAAGACAGGAGGGTCCTGAATCTGGATGTAGTCCTCTCTCTGCTGCCTACCAGCTGTGTGACCTGGTACAAGTTTACAGGATGTTCCCTCACCTCAATTCTTTCTTTCTAAAATAGACATAATAATTCTACCACCACAGGATGGTCATGAGGGTTAATAAGAGACTGGGTATAAAGTATCTCAGATGACACATGCAAATAAAAATATGCCAGTGGTCTTCCTTCGTTTCGTTTTTATTTGAAAAAAAAAAATGTGTACCACTTCCCCGGTTCTGTAAGCTTTGAGGTCAGGAGTGATAGATATTGTAGAAATCCAAAGTGATTATTTGAGCTCTCACTTTATTCTGATACCCCGAATATCTCTTTAGAAAAGGCCTAGTCGCTGATGTGGGATCGCATTAGGGATCTGCATTCCCTTGCTCCTGCTAACCTCCAGTCCTCCAAATCATAGGAGGATTGAACTAACTGACACATGGTATGTTACACAAACAGGCAGCTCGCATTCAGACTAAGGATTAAACTGAACCTGCCTATGGGTAGCGCCTTTGTTTACAACTCTCGCATGTAACCGCTGCCATTTAGTAAGCCTGGGTGCTGTAATTATTACCTGAAGCAAATAATATAGTCAGCACTTTATAAGAAATGCACACTCCTCACCCTTCCTTTGGTTCCCAACGCAATACCATTAATTATGATAAATTCTTCTGATATTTGTGTTACTGTGGTAGGTAATTTCTTAGGTATTCCTCTGCAATTTGGCATCAATCACTGTCCACTTAGCATAAATTAGGGCCGAGACTCCATGGCTGAATTTCACCACTTATTATGCCTCCTTCAGGGAACTAATTCCTTTCTTAAATATGTATTAAATTATTTTTAAGAGGAATTTTTTGTGTGTGTTTTTAGCAGTGGATGTTTTCAGGGTTTTAGTTCTGTTGTTTCAAATGCACAGAACTCACGTGGGGACTTTTAGCCATCCTAGCTTTCAGCCCCATGAGAAGAACGCAACTGGAAGAGCCCTGGAACTTTCAGATGCAGAGCCCTTCCAAATCCTTTTACACAATGCCAATTAATATATCCCACCACCTTGTCTAATTGTCTATTGCCTTCTCCTTATTTACAACTCATTTAATGAACCAGACAGGTTGATTTTCAGTCATGGAAAATCTGTACAAGTCCTGAAGTGCTGATTGCTTCCTTTTGGTGATCTTACATTCTGAGTCAGTCCATCCCAGTGTGTCCGGAATTGGTTCCTTCTGGTGGGTTCTTGGTCTCGCTGACTTCAAGAATGAAGCCACAGACCCTCACGGTTAGTGTTACAGTTCTTAAAGATGGTGTGTCCGGAGCTTGTTCCTTCAAATATTTACATGTGTCCAGAGTTTCTTCTTTCCGGTGAGTATGTGGTCTTGCTGACTTCAGGAGTGAAGCCACAGACCTTTGCAGTGAGTGTTACAGCTCATAAAAGTAATGTGGACCCAGAGTGAGCAGCAGCAAGATTTATCGTGAGGAGGAAAGCAACAAAGCTTCCACAGCATGCAAGGGTACCTGAGCGGGTTGCCACTGCCGGCTCCCCGTGGCCAGCTTTTATTCCCTTATTTGGCCTTGCCCACATCCTGCTGATTGGTCCATTTTACAGAGAGCTGATTGGTCCATTTTACGAGTGCTGATTGGTCCATTTTACAGAGTGCTGATTGGTGTGTTTACAAACCTTTAGCTAGATGCAGAGTACTGATTGGTGCATTTTTACAGAGTGCTGATTGGTGCATTTACAATCCTTTAGCTAGACACAGAGTACTGATTGGTGCATTTACAATCCTCTAGCTAGACAGTAAAGTTCTCCAACACCCCACTTGACCCAGGAAGTCCAGCTGGCTTCACCTCTCATCAGGAAGGAGAAGTATAGCAGTGAATCTCCATACAATACAGCAGTCAGGTGACATGAGGAAACCAAGAAGAGCTTGCTAAGGAAACATATATAACCTCTTCTTCCTTTCCTCCCAGAGATTTAAAAAAAAAAAAAAAATTCAAGTTTTCCCTGGAAAACTGGTTGACAGCTCTCCACAGTAACATGGTCATGCAAAGGAGTCTCTTTGCTTATCTGAATTTGTACTTAAAGTTAGAGAAGTCTTATGGCTTCCATGATACAATGATTTATCAGTAAGCATTGACAGACCGATGTTTCAGAACTAAATAAGGCATTGCTGACACTAAGCAAGTGTGGGATATGCCCCACCAAGGAGCATGCAGGCTGCTGTGCTGGGAGACTTATGCTCCTGAAACAATGTGAAAATGACAGTTCCCACAGCTCAGATGCCTGAAAGTGAAAATAGCTTCTCTACTTAAGGAGAGACGGAAGAAACCATGGATCTGCTGAAATGAGTGAAGATTTTTAAGGAAGGTGAGATTTGAGCTGCAGCATAAATAATTCTTGCTGGGGAAGCACAGTTGGGTGAGGTGGGTATCAGGAGGACCCATCAACATGAGAACCAGTAAGAAGGTGAGAAGAAAAATGGCTCATGAAGTGCTTCACGAGCCAGTGAGAAGGTCAGCCTACACTGCGGAAAATGTCTGAAAGGAGAATATAATTCTGGCTAGATTTGCTGAAGACAAACCTAAAATGCTCATGCTCTTTCAAACCTAGGACCTTAAAACAAACAAACAAACAAACAAAATTACATTTTGAAGGAGAAGCAGTGAGAACTTCCCATTATTAGATAAGAGAGACACTCAGCCGGGCGCGGTGGCTCATGCCTGTAATCCCAACATTTTGGGACGCCAAGGTGGGGCTGATCATGAGGTCAAGAGATTGAGAACATCCTGGCCAACACGGTGAAACCCCATCTCTACCAAAATTACAAAAAAATTAGCTGAGCGTGGTGGTGCGTGCCTGTAATCCCAGCTATTTAGGAGGCTGAGGTAGGAGAATAACTTTAACCCAGGAGGCAGAGGTTGCAGTGAGCTGAGATCGCACCATTGCACTCCAGCCTGGGCAACAAGAGCAAAACTCCATCTCAAAAAAAAAAAAAAAAAAAAAAGAGATGCTCTACTTACCACTCCACAGACATACATATCTCACAACTGGAGAGCATTAAAAAGTCCTGGCTATTTAGCAAGGAAAACAAAAGACAACTAGACATTAAGATTACAGAACTCAAACTTCTTATCTTACAGATAAAGCTGGGCACTGTGCCCTTCAGTGACTCGTTAAGCTCAGATAGTCTGTTAGTGGCTGAGAAAAAACTGTTTCCTCACTCTCAATTCAAGGCTTTCTTTCCTTCTTCAATACCCTCCACTCACTCCAACCTGTTCTTCTTTTCTTTAGGAAGGAAATCCTTCCTAGATATTGTTTACCAAGGTTGTCTCTCACCTAAAAATCCTTCTTCACTAATGTCACCTCCTTAAAAATGCTTTGCTGACTGTGGGACCAGTCATGATATCTCCCCCTCTTCTAAACCCATGGAGCTCACCACCTATTGCTCCCATGGCTCTTGTTCTAGTAAAGGCTTGTTCTTAGTTGTTGGTGTACTTATCTTCTAGATTATGCATCTGTATTAGTCTGCTTTCAGGTTGCTAGTAAAGACAAGACTGGGCAATTTATAAGAGAAAGAGGTATAACTAGACTCAGTTCCATGTGGCTGGGGAGACCTCACAATCATGGCAGAAGGCAAGGAGGAGCAAATCACATCTTACACGGATGGTGGCAGGCAAAGAGAGAAAAGGTTTGTGCAGGGGAGCTCCTCTTTTTTAGAATCATCAGATCTCGTGGGACCCATTCACTCTATCACAAGAACAGCACAGGAAGGACTCATCCTCATAATTCAATCACCTCTCACCAGGTTCCTCCCATGACATGTGGAAGATGCGGGAGTTACAAATCAAGATGTGATTTGGGTGGAGACACAACCAAACTGTATCAACATCTTTCTAGGATGAGAACCTCATGTTGTTCATCCTGTTGATGAACCTCATCCTGTTGGCTTTGCACAATGTCTTCACATAATAGGCTCCCTAAATACTCAATGAATTTGTTGAAGTATTATACCAAATGTACTGCTAGCTACTAGATCCAAGGTGCCTGAGTCATGACTAAAATGGCAAAGTATAAAATATAGCTAAGGTTGATGCCTCTAAAATGCATTTCAGACTATTTCCTTGGATATGCATCCCCCAACAATAAAAACTATTGTCATTGTTGTTGCCTACAATGTGCTAGGCACTCATTGTGACTTAGAACATTGCAAAGGTATTAGTATTCTACCTAGAAAGGAGCTCCCATTTGAGACAAGATATCCTCCCTTCTACATTCCCTCTGTGAAATGCTGGCAGGTTTGATGGATTTGCCAAGCTAAGCTGGCTTTGGTGGGAACAGAAACAATTTGTCAAACTCTAAGGAGCTGTGAGCATGAACATGTATGGGAGAGAAAGTTTAATGTTGCCTGGGAAGTGAATCCAGAACTTTTAGCCAAGACCAGGCAAACCAGAAAGGAAATAGCCCAAGGACACTGAAGTGGGCAACGCAAATCCCTGTGCAATTGGCTCTGGTTAAAGGTTGACAGCAGGGAAGATTGACATCCTTGATTTATAGGCAGTGAAAGTGCCAGGTTCCCAAAGAAATGGGCCCCAGCCTCAAATTAAAACAGCTATTTATAGGAATGAAAGGGGAATTGAATCCACAAACCACCAATCCAGCCTGTGGCCTCTCTTCTGAAGCTTCAAGTGTTTGGGGAAATCGTTTGCTGAGTCAACAAGTAAAGTGAATTGGAGAATTGTGTGTTACAGCAATGCCTGCTGGTGAACAGATGTGGTCCTCGGGCCTCTGTCTTCAAGGAGACTGTCATGTACAACAGGGGCTGAGACCATGGATAAAGAAATAATATATGAGTTAATGTGAGTATTCACTGGGAAGAAAGGGCAAATTGATCTGCATGATCTGGAGAAGCGTTTGAGGGTGAAGATGGGCTGAATACAGCATGAGGGAGATCTGAGGCCTGGAGCTGCTACAAGTGATTGTCTGCCCATTGTGAGCACCTAGACTAAAGTCTGTATTATCTAGCATTGTGATACGGATTCATCAACATCTTTGCTCAATCCTCCTTACGTTATTGCTATGGTTAGAAATGCCAGGATGGTTTACTAATATGCCTCTATTGAACTCTCAGTGAAAGTCATAACAATAGATAATATTTATCAGATATATTTAGAACAAATATTCTAAACTTTTTCCACCTTGTTTTGTTTAATCCTCATATAAGTGCCAAGAAGTAGAAAATACTATTATGAGAAAATCGAGACCAGAGAGGTTAGACAACCTGACTGAAGTCTCGTGGTAAATAAGGCAGCTGGAATCCTAAACAAGCCAGTCTTGCCCAGAGCTGACACACTTAAAGTTGTACAGCAGAGCTCCAAGGGCCAGGACCACCAAGGGCTGCTACAGTAGCTGAAGATGTGTGTATGGCAGGCTCACCTACTGAGACTTATTCACACAAGTCTAATCCAATATGGTAATCAGCACTTCACTCTCCATGCAAAGACCAAGCTTCTTTTCTCCCCAGCCTGTCTGTGGCAGGGGATCTGTCTGTCATGTAGAAAGGCAGGGTAGCTCAGTGCTTCTGCTGCCTTTCTTTATGTCTCTCACTCACTACTGTTGTTTTCAACTCTGCTGTGGGCTGATGACGGGAACAGGAAGAAGAGAGGAATGCTAAACTTGTGCATGGAAAAGTGCTTATCTCTCAGTGGCTCATACTGGTAATCCCAGCACTTTGGGAGGCCAAAGCTGGCAGATTGCCTGAGCTCAAGAATTGCCTGAGCTCTACTAAAATACAAAAATTAGCCAGGTGTGACGGCATGTGCCTGTAGTCCCAGGTACTCGGGAGGCTGAGGCTGGAGAATTGCTTGAACCCAGGAGGCGGAGGTTGCAGTAAGCTGAGATCAGCCGCTACACTCCAGCCTGGGCGACAGAGCGAGACTCTGTCTCAAAAAAATAAAAAAGTGCTTATCTCATGGAACTGTCTTAAGGCATTGATTCTATAGTCATGGGATGTTTTCTGGGGTTTTGAGAGTGTCTCCTGCTGAGCCCCTACAAGGCAATTCCCATATAGAGGACCACACATTCTGCTCCTTGTTGGTAGAGTCATCGGCTCACCCCACACAGACTTTTTCTATGGTGATCTACACTCCTTCAAAGTCTGCTGGGAAAGAATTTCAATGTCCCCAAGCTGGCTTTTATTCTATGGGGCTACCGCCTGGCTCATAACCCCACTGAAGCAGCCGCGGTCTCCTTTCTCCAAAGCAGCTCGCAAGCCCTCCTCTGGTGCCCTCTTGATTTTCTAAATGTGAATCAGATGAGGGTCCACCATATCCCACAACTGCCAAAAACATACAGGAAGTTCTGCAAGAGGCCTCTGGACACGGGCCAACAGGACTCCCATGGCGCTCTCAGAAATTCCTTTCACAAAAACCTCCTAAATATTTGACTCTTTTCTAGCGGCTCTGCGGGTGAGGAAAATTCAAGAGTCACACAACTAAATCCTAATTTGCAAATGCCCCACGGTGAGCTGGCATCTCATTTTGGAATTTCATATCGATTGTATCCTTATGCTCAGTCAAAAGTTCTAATTCAATACCCGCATTTATTGAGCACAAACCATGAGCCAGGTACTTCTTATAAGTCTTCTGGATGTATTATCTAAAGTATACTTCAAAATAATTCCATGAAGAAGATGACACCAACATCCGTACTTTAAGAAAAGGAGCCTGAGACCTTGATTCTAAACGCCGTTCAGTACAAAGTCTAAGCTCATAACTATCTCAAGCAAAGCACCTGGACATGTTCAAAAGTTGTCTATTTTGTTATTGGCACCATTTTACTATGAAGCTCATTCAAATCTGTCTTTCCTGCCTCCCAACTCCATTAAAGTAACTTCGTTGAAAGTAATCAGGGTACTCCCTGTGGCCAGATCTTAGCATTTGACACGTTATGAGCACTTCTGTCATCCTGAGCCACTTTCCTCCCTAAGATTCCATGACAACACCCTCTTCTGATTTGCCTTCCACCCCACTGGATGCACCTTCTCAGTTGCCCCTTTGATAGTTCTCCAGCTGACCTCTAAATGTTGAAATGTCCTGGAGCTCAGTCTTGAGCCCTTTTTCTTTTGTGAGTTACATTTTCTCCTTAGGCACTCTTATTCAGTGTGATGCCTTTAAAAACCATTGCTACAGTGATGACTGCCATATCTAACTCTCTCAGGCTGACCTCTCTGAGTACCAAACTTGTACATTTCCACTTGGAAATATTAATAGACATATCAAACAAAATCTGTCCAATGTAGAGCTGATGATAACCTTTCCCTATCCAAACATCTTTTTTCTACCTTCTTTCTTTCCATTTTTCCCATTTAATAAAATGGCATCACAGTGCATCAAGCCAAATACCACTGCTACATTGTACATAAATACACCGGGCCCTCATTCCCCACCTTTCTTCCATCATCAAATTCCAATGGTTTTGCTTTCAAAATATATGTCAAATACTTTTAATCCTCTCCAACTTTATGGCCATCACTCCAGTCTGAGCTACCCTTGTTTCTGCAGATTGTGGTGACAGACGCCAAATAATCTCCCTGTTCTAGTGTTATGACATCTGCTCACAGGGCAGCCAATGTCATCTCTTAGAATTGTGAATCAGCGTGCGTTACTTCCTAGATTAAACTCTCTCAACACTATCCTATGGCATTTGGAATACAGTCCACACTCAGTTTTATAGCCTACTTCTTCTTTCTTCTTATCTCAAATTTCTTCTTTTCTCTAACTGTGCTTCAATTCCACTGCCTTCCCTTTATTTCTGAGCAGCTCTGGAAATGTACATTTGCCATGCACTGTCCTTGAAACACCCTTCCTCCAGCTTTTTGCAGCACAGCAGGGCTGGTCCCTTCTTCAAGTATCAACTCAGGGAGCACCTTCTCCCAAAGGCCATTTCTGTTTTATTTGAAATAACTTTCTTCAGTTACTCTCCAGCTCATCAATCTCTTTGTGGCCATCATAATCTTATTGCAATCTATAAATAGTCTGCCTATGCATGAGTCTGTTTAATTGTTGGTTTAATTGTTGGTCTCTACATCGGTAAATAAGGTTTAGAGGAATAGGGATCTTGTCTATCTTTTTCATTGTTATATTCATGTAACTTCTCATATGCTAAGTAATCAACAAATATGTTTGATTGAGTGAATGAATGAATGAATGACGATGTATAGATAGATGGAACATACCACAGATCAGGTAACATATGACATTCCTGATTAGAATCTGACAAAAATGAATAGCCTATGAAACATTAAATGGAAATATTGACCCTGTTTTCAGCTGATCTCCAATTTTTCTATAAATAGTGCCCCCCCACTTTAGAAGCTGCAACCACAGCACTCTTTCTAGCTGGGGTTCTGGATGGAGCAACAGAGCAGAGTACTCTGGGCATCTGATGAGCCTGAGGCAGCCCAGGGGAATGGCAGTTGGAGGAAAGTACTACTTCCATCAGAACAAAAGTCTCCAGTAAGCCTTCAGCTTCCTGAACGATGACAGCACCGAAGGCTCCACTTGGCAGATTTAAATCTGAGAAAAATGGCTCTAATGCATAACCTGCTGTGGGGATATTTGTTTGGGAGCAGATTGAGCTTAAGTCAAATACTCTGCATGTACAAATCCAGCTGATTAATAAATAGCCACAGAATTTTGCTCTTTCTCTACAATACACTCGGTAAAACGAATGGCTTTTATTATTCTCCTTATTATTTTTTATCAGCAAAAGTTTAAAAAAATGTGATTTCTCCCATCCCGCCCATGCTGTAAAATGAGAGTGGCAGTGTGATTATATACTGCTGGAAAGAGATGCAATTGTAGAGGATTACAAATCATATTCTTTTGTTTGGTTGGCAGTTTTTGTTTATTTGTTTCTAATGCAAAGAGCAGGAGATTTACCATAATTTGCGTTCTATAACCTGCTGTACATGTGACAGGAGAAAAAAAAAATCTATTAGCAAAAATGTATTTTGCCTTTCCAGGCCAAAAGCAAAATAGCACCAGGTTGAAATATTCATCTGTTTCTTCTGCTAGGGCTTATTCCTTTTAGTGACAGTCCTCCACCCTTAAAAAACATACAGACAAACAACAACTCTTGGGCATTTTCTCAGGAATAGATTGGTCAAAATACAAAGCTTTGTCTTCTGCTCTACCCTTTGCAGATCATTAATAACTGCAGTGATGCTCTTCGTTCTAAAGAGGAGAATTATTTCTCTTAGGCTTTGTAAAAAAAAATGTGAAGGACTAGGTGTATTTTGTACAGATACTGAGAGTGAAACAATATGCTGGGAAGTACTTCTGCAGCATTGTGTGCACCCAAAGTAGGAATATTGGGTAAGGGCTAATTCCTCAAGTGGGTTTATGTATTCTCTGCATTCTGAAACCACGTCTCATGCCAGTATTCAAGCATGTGAGGGAATAATGCATGAATGGTTAAGCAGGTTTTGTGATCATTTCCTTTACATCCACTCAGACCAAGCCAAGAGGCTATATATTTAAATTTTAGTATAAAATCTTTAAGCTACACAATTGGAAAGTCTTTGAAACTCTCAAGTTAATAAGACATGAGACACTGTTCCTAAGGAAGTCTTAATGTTATAATCTATCCCAAGGATTTTACGTTATCTATCCAATGACACGCTCAAAGCGAATATAAAATGAGTCAACCAACATGTCACTTTGTGTGTCATTTATGCATTTATATACAAAGAGGTACTGAGATACATCATGTGTAAGTGGTAAAGATACCTCTAATAAAAGAATGGTCAAAATGGGATACAGATACTTGAGATTTTTATGATATGTATCATATATATCATATGATATGTGATATGATACATAAATGCATATATGATCATTTGTATGTATGATAAAATGTATGATACATACATGTGATATGATATGTATCATATGATAGTGATATGATACATAAATTTGACAGAATAAAAACCAGGAAAAGATAGGGTATGTGGGATCTAAAGAAGCCAATATTAAGCATGATGTCCAATCTGAGATCTGAGATCAGAGGTATGCAGAGGAAGAAAGGGGGGTTGGCATAGGAAGTGAAGTACTAAAAGTTCCCTAGGGACTGAGTTAAACAGGAGAGCTTTTGCTACAAAAGAGAAACTGAAGGTAAATAACTCAGAAAATACCAAAAGAATCTGCTGAATGGTAGAAAAACAATTTTTTGTGCAATCCAGTATAATCTCCCTGAGATCTGTTCTCCATCCTAGAGCTGTACTCACATAGGCTCTAGCTCTATGGCATCCTCAAAGCACCACCTGCATCCTGACAGTTTTCAAGGACAGGTTAATTGCTAGGCTGATATGAATTTGGTTAAATCAGGAGGAGGCTTGTGTTTTAGTGAATACACACACACACACACACACAGACTCACAAGCACTTAACTCCAAAAATTTTATTAATGCCATGTTGTTCTGATAATCTATTGCCATATAATAAAGCAAGTGAAAATGTACTCTTTTTATTATGCTTCTTGAATCAATGCATATGAAATTTGGACAGTGTGCAGCAAGAATGGCGTGTCCAGTTGCACAGTATCTAGGGCCTCAACCAAAAAAATTCAAGGGCTGGGTAGTTTGTTGTCTGGGGCGGGAAGTCATCTCAGAGGTGCCTGTAATCACACATCTGGCACTCGATACTGGCTGCTTGCTGGGACTTCAGCTGAACTGTCAACCAGATCACCTCCACATGGCTTCTCCATGTGGTCTCTCTGCACAGGCTGGTTCAGACTCCCTCACAAGCAGGCTGGGTTCCAAGACAACAATCAAGAAATGCCTAGCTTTTTTCTTTTCTAATCTAGCCTCAGAAATCAGTGTTACTTCTGATACATTCCTTTGTGACAGTCAAACAGTTCTTCCCAGGTTCAAAGGGAAGGATGTACACACCACCCCTAATGGATGGAATGTCAAGGTCCCACTGGAGGAAAAGCTGTGAGATACAAGAGATAATTGTGACCATATTCAGAAAACACATACTGACTTATCAGCTCATCAGCACGAAGACTGGGGACAATTTACCAAGAGTAGAGTATTATAGAGTATCTTGATTTTTTAAAAATCCTCAATATGAAGCTAATAAGACATTTTAAATGATCTCATCCAGCAGAGTTCAATGGGACAGTTCAGTAAACCAGAGTGGCCTCCCCCCGGTTGCCTATTTCAGGCAGCTCCATCTTACTGCATTGACGGGCAATTGTTAAGAACCAAATTACTGAAAGACAAGGGTGGCTCTGCAACTGGCTGCTTAAAAAGGCTTAAGACTCCTGCGTGTACTCAGGAGATAATGAAAGCAAGATGGCATGTGCAGCCTTCGAAGGGGCCTGGAGGCATGATGGAGGCTAGTGGAGGGAGTTTTAAACAAGCAGATCTCTTAGAGGGAGACTGGATACCTCTAAGCTTCACAGTTACTGAGGGATCAAGCACCAGGAGGATGGTCTTCATATCCACCTCGGGCACGGCCAGGACACTGGGAGATATCGGCATTAATGTGGACCACCTCCTCCAACATGAACACCGTCTGGGCTCTAAAACTAATCATCTCCAATGGTGCTTGCCATTCCCATAAGCTGCCCCTTCCCATAATGACTTCCCAAGCCTTGTTATCACTCACAACTGCTCTATCTCAGAATCTCCCATCCTCTTCTTACTATTCATGTTGTTTGAACTCGTAGAGACTTTCAGTCCTTCAACCATCTATTTTCAACTAACCTGTTGCCCCTCTCTTTTTTTCTTTCTCTTCTTATGCATCTTAAATTACTTCATTATTATCTATCTCAGATAACATGGTCCATCTTTTTCATAATATTTTTTTACCAATACTCTTAAACTTTATTCTTCCCTTTTTTAACCATTCGTTTTATAGAAACCAAATCTGGGAAGATTCCTTTATTCCCACCCCCTCATAAGCCCTCCTGGGGCCATGCTTGAATGGGGGAAAAGAGAAAAGGAGAAAACTACCTAGATAGAAAAAACAAGTTGACTAATATTTCAAGAAGAGTATGTAGCCTCATGAATTAGTTTACATAATATTTTAAAAATAAATGTACTAATTACTGTAAAGAAGTTCAATGTACTATCAGGACATGTAACCATGATCCTAGCTCTTCCTTCATCAAGAGCCCAAAGAGTAGCCTGAAGGTTTCCTATTGTTAAGAAATGATATCATCCTCTTCTTGACATTTATACTTCAAGTTGGCAAGCTGACTCCTATCACCCAAAAAATATAGGTGGCTTAGCCTTCATGCATCCTGTACAAACGGCTCAGAATCTTGCCATCTGTGACTTATTCTTGTTTCAAGGACTCCCCTAGAAAATTGTTTACTTTCCTCTAATTTTGTCTTTAAAAGAACAACAGGTTTTACATGTTTGTGATAATGGGGTAAAGTCAGAGAGAAAAATAGAAAAGATCCCTAAACCCAGCCTCCTCTTATGATAGACATTGGCTCTGTCTTTGCAGCCCAGCACCAGCCAGCAGCCACAGCTGCAGAAATGGCCATGCGTGCAGATGACGGTGTTGAACCAACCTGACATTCATCCTCTGCTGAGCTTTGACAAAGAACATTAATTAAGGATAAGTAGTCTTTCTCCGGGAATTAATGAGCGACAAACATTGACCTCGAATACGGAAAAGATATGATGGTAATATCCTAAATTACCAATAACAATCAACGGCAGATCCTGAGTTCTGACTCCAAATGCCTTTTCACTTTTCCACCAGAATGATCTGATCCATCTACACCTACTAACCATCAGCTAGAGACAAGTGCCCTGTCCTGTCGTAAAGTCGGTACAAATGGGAACCTTGCTCCCTCATTTGAGCACTTAAGAAAAGTCTACAACCTTCTCCCTTTCAAAATTTGCTCTCCTCCTCATTTATCTCCCTGCATCAAATCTGTCATTCTCCAGGGTCTGGGAGGAGCAAGATAAACACAAGGCCCCATCATTGTGTATGGTCTGTCAGTTGCTAACATGGGCCCGTGGTGGCTGGTCCTTCTATCTGTATTAGAAATCATAGCAATTCATTTAGAAACCGCTGTTCCTTCCAGGCAAATGTGAGATAACGCAGTTGGCCCATTAACATTGCAGCTGCATAGCAGATTAGACACATTGTGTGGTGCTGCCTGGTTAAAGCATCCACAGCCACTTATGGAATTAGGGGCTGGCACCACTGCAGTGAGCTGGTGCGCTGTTTACAATCATTCCCCAACACAGACAACACAATCGTGATTTTCTGTGTAGACTGGATGGCTGAAAATGTATTCCACCAAGATGTGCTTTCTTTACATCTCCAGAATAAGTAAATATTTTTTAAAGCAGAGTTATAGAGGCTTTTCACTAAAGTAAAAACAAACAAACAAAAAAAGATGGACTTTATTAACTCTGTCAAGTAAGGAGACGAATAACTTTCTCAAATAAACTGTGTTTCAATAAATACAAGGCTTCTGATTAGTTGCAGTGTATCCTGAAATGTCTTAGAGGGCAGGATATTTGTGTAATTCTCCTACTGTGGCATTCAACATCAAGACATATGCCATTAGGCTCTTTGGTTTCAGTTTATCTTTAGAAATAAATTCTTCTTCTATACAAATATTTCATAAATATATCTATAGATTAATGTTTTAAAGATTTTAGGAAAAATGGAAGACCAATATGCAGAAGCTACTTACATTTTTGCTACACTTCTTCTTCTTCTTCTTCTTTTTAAGACAGAGTCCCTCTCTGTCACCCAGGCTGGAGTGCAGTGGTGCCATGTCAGCTCGCTGCAAACTCTGCCTCCCAGGTTCAAGCGATTCTCCTGCCTCACTCTCCTGAGTAGCTGGGACTACAGGTGTCCACCACCACACCTGGTTAATTTTTGGATTTTTAGTAGAGACAGGGTTTCACCATGTTGGCCAGGATGGTCTCGATCTCCTGACCTTGGGATCCACCTGCCTTGGCCACCCAAAGTGCTGGGATTACAGACGTGAGCCACCCCGCCTGGCCTACACTTCTTAAATGTAAGGGAGAAATGCTCTTGGCACAGATTAAGCATATTTCCAAGCCCTTGCTTGGACTAGCATCCTTCGTCTTCTCAGGGATGTTCAAGGCATGATGTGGAGAAGCTCCAGGTGCAGAAGTAACTCATAGAAACTGAAGAAGTTAAGCCAAAGATGGCAAATACCTCTCCCAGGTTTGAGGCTGAAAGTTAATCACACTTCTCACATTTCTAAGATTGGAACAAAACAAAACCCAGCATAGCAATCAGAGAGACCAAGGAAACATTTAGCTTTATTACTGGTAAAACATTTTTAAGAATTCTTCTCAAATGTGTTGCCACGTTGGGTTTGCTAATACCTTCCCTAAAGTGACATTCTCACCGAATTGTCACAGGACATCACAGGCAGGCCTCCACAAGTGCAGGCTACCGCTGCAAGGAAGAGCAGAGGAGCCGTGTGTCCTGGGGGTAGCTTGGCTCATGGTTTCTTGGAACTGGCTGCACACCGGAAGCAGCTGTGGAACTCTGAAGGGATCAACACCCAGAGCTCCACGCCAGACGAATTAAGTGGGGCCTGGACTTGAGGACTGTTCAAAAGCTCACTAGGTGATGATGATGTACTTTCAGGATTGACAACCCGCAGACTCACTCAAAAGAGACAAAAAGGAAGGAGCTGGGGGGCACATTCTCATTTATTTCTCCCAGTCTCACTCATCACAGGAGTTGCTCTTCTTCCCAGGAAGATAAATGAGTGAAAAACAAGACCAAGCATCCTTTAGGTCTACACTACCATAGTCAAGACTCTTTAGGAGCAGGTAGGTTGGCTCAGCAGAAACATACCCACCACATCTGGTCAGGTGGAGAAGCCTTGTTCCCTCTTTCACTCTCTTGGCATTTGAAAGGGGGGACCTAGGTGGTGGCCAGTCTCTAATAATCACGTTTCCTATTTCAGGTATAGGCATAACCCTTTCAATCGTTCATTTCATACCAGCTCATGGGGGCAGCAAATTGTTCCACCCTGTCTTTGCACAAGACATTCATGAACCATGGAAATCTGAGATTTAGTTCTCTACTCCCTGCACCCACCTCTGGCAACTGGATCTCAATTCTGGGCAGCCAGTCAACACATCAGGAATCCACTAAAGCAAATCATTTTGCTTCTCCACAGCAAGCTGACTTCAGTAACCACCAAGAATTCATTACTGCTCTAGTTTGTTTACACTGGCTAGAAACAGACACTGTTGTGAATTACTTGGAGATATCCCTTTCCCTACAAATTAGTTTCAAACTATGCTTCAAATCAATAGGCCAGCAACAGGAGTTTCTTCTTTTCTCGTTCTTCTTTAGTCAAATGAATATACAGGCACTTCCCTTCAAAGAGCAGATCCAGTCAAAACAAAAATGTTAAGTATAATTTAATTTTGGTAAACCAAATCCTACTTCATATTTACTTGCATTTATTTGCAAAGGCACATTTTAGCTTTACTTTGATTGTTTTCCAGTTAAAAGCATCACCTACCTCTTCACCTTTAAATATATCTGGCTTCCATTTCTGTTGTGTGGCTTATGTATGATCTGTAAGGAGACACTTAAATGATCTAAAGAAAATGACTAAACAACTCTGTAGAATAAACATTTTTTTTTTTTGAGACGGAGTCTCGCTGTGTTGCCCAGGCTGCAGTGCAGTGGCCGGATCTCAGCTCACTGCAAGCTCTGCCTCCCGGGTTTATGCCATTCTCCTGCCTCAGCCTCCCGAGTAGCTGAGACTACCGGCACCCGCCACCTCGCCCGGCTAGTTTTTTTGTATTTTTTAGTAGAGACGAGGTTTCACTGTGTTAGCCAAAGTTTGAATGAAAGTTTTAAGATTAAAGGGATAAGTCACTTTTTAAAGTACTAATAGAGTAATAATGTTGATTATTGTGTTTCATTTAGTTTTGTTGTGTATATTAAGCAGGTAGCACTGATTAAGGTTAATCTGGCATATAGTTCAAACACCAAAGCCATGATGGCTGGTGCTTCATTTCTGTTTCTTTTTCCTATCACCCAGGCTGGAGTGCAGAGGCATGATTTCAGCTCACTGCAACCTCTGCCTCCTGGGCTTAAGCAATTCTCTCCTCTCAGCCTCCTGAGTAGCTGGGACTACAGGTGCACGCCACCACGCCTGGCTAAGTTTTTTATTTTTTGTGTAGACAGGGTCTTACCACGTTGCCCAGGCTGGTCTGAAGCTCCTGGGCTCAAGTGATCCATCCGCCTCTGCCTCCCAAGGTGCTGGGATTACAGGCATGAGCCACTGTGCCTGGCCTGGCCCTTCATTTCTAACACAAATCCATCCAACACTTAACATGTTGGCACAGGAAGCAAAGTTGAGAGAAGTAAAAATCATGCAGCATTGTGTTAGGCTGCCCATTCTAAAGGGGGAATTTAGAAAGAGCAGGAGTTACAAATAAGTCTTTTTCTACGTCTTAGTGGAAGCAATATGTAATAAAATGTTCAGCTATATCCTGCAGACCAGAAACGTTTAAAGAGACTCTGGAAATGAATTGGCCATTTGGTGAGTTGATGTGAATCTTTGCTGGAATGCCCAGGGTAAGTCTTGACCAAAAGCTCGGTGCAAATGCTGAAAAAAGAGAAATAACAAATATTTTACGCTGAGTGGTGACCCTGTAACACAATCTATTGCAGAAGGTCAGAGGTGGAAAGGGGCTGGTCTGTAGAGATAAAAGAGTTTGAGTTTATTGGGTTTTTGTTTTTGTTTTGGGTTATGCAGTTTTAATTTGAGCCCTGTTCATATGATTCTCTAATTTTAATTAGAATGATTTTAATATTGTTACTTTGCCTCTAGACTTTGAAAATATCCCAAATGCAAGAGTCGCTACAGAAATTCTGATGTACCTATCACATGCCTTCTGGACTGGACTGGACATGACTCTGGCCATGCCTCTAGGACCAAGGGTTCCATGATAATAAGTTATTTTTTCCCTCCAGAGTCTCATTTTCCTTCCCTGTGAAAGTAAATGAAATATATGTATAGCTCTCACATATTGCAGGTTTGGTTTCTGGCCACCACACTAAAGAGAATAGCCCAATCATGATACAAAGAGTCATACACAATTTTTGATTTCCCAGTTCCTATACAGTAAAAGTTGTATCTACAAAGCGCAATAAAGTAACACACAATAAAACAAGGTAAGCCTGTATTTACATCAAGATACAGTTGTACCAAACCAGACATTCCAAAATATCCAATCGACAAATAGCGAATGCATATCCACTGAATGCCAATAACTGTGTGTTCACTAGGTGTCACTTCCGTTAGAGAAATACACATGACATTAAGATATATTAAGCCAATATCTCCCCTATTAGGAAAGAATCTTCTCCAGGAATAGTCTATGTCTTATTCATCTCTTTATCTTCTGCGTAGGGAGTAGCACATAGTAGGTGCTTAGTAAATAAATAAATATCTTACACATCAGCTGTACAACTGTGGGGCTGCAAAACTCCTGGGTTTTAACCCCAGCACCAGTGCTATTTATGTAAAATTTGGAAAAGTCATTATATTAGTCAGGGTTTTCCAGAGACACAGAACCAATAGGATATAGAAAGATAGAGAGGGAGATGAAAGGCAGTTTATACAGAAAATTGCCTTACTGTCATGATTACAGAGGCTAAGATATCCCAAGATGTGCTGTCTGCAGCTTGGAGACCCAGGGAAGCTGATGATATAACTCTCAGTCCAGAGCTGAAGGCCTGACCTAGGGGAGCTGCTAGTACAAGTCAGAGTCTGAAGGCCTGAGAACCTGGAGTTCTGATGTCCAAGCACAGGAGAATATGAGTGTCCCAGCTCCAGAAAAGAGAGTGAATTCTCTCTCCTCCGCCTTTTTAGCTCTGTCCAGGCCCTTGGCTGATTGGATGGTGCCTCTGCCCTCACACTGGGTGACAGCGGATCGTCTTTTCTCAGTCCACTGATTTAAACGCCAGTCTCAGCCGGGCGTGGTGGCTCACGCCTGTAATCCCAGCACTTTGGGAGGCCGAGACGGGCGGATCACGAGGTCAGGAGATCGAGACCATCCTGGCTAACACGGTGAAACCCCGTCTCTACTAAAAAATACAAAAACTAGCCGGGCGCGGTGGCGGGCGCCTGTAGTCCCAGCTACTCGGGAGGCTGAGGCAGGAGAATGGCGGGAACCCGGGAGGCGGAGCTTGCAGTGAGCTGAGATCCGGCCACAGCACTCCAGCCTGGGCGACAGAGCGAGACTCCGTCTCAAAAAAAAAAAAAAAAAAAAAAAAAAAAAAAAAAAAATAAACGCCAGTCTCTTCTGGAAATACCCTCACAGACATACACAGCAATCATGCTTTAGCAGCTATTTGGGTATCCCTCAGTGTAGTTAAATTTACACTAAAACTAACCATCATAGTCACTTAGTTCATTTCTAGAAGGATGGAAATATTAAACTGGCCATAGTGTACATGATGTGGAAATCTCTGTAAGAATAATGACAAAGGAAGATGGAAGAGAACTATTGGATTTTTATTTAATTAAGTTAACTGAAGAGTTATTGATCACCTGTTATGTGCCAGGAATTATGCAAGCACACAAAGAACAGACACAAAGAAAGGGCATGGACCTGCCATGAAGAATTTCACTTTTAAACACAGACCTTGGTTAGCCTGGTATCCAATGTGGATACTTACAGGTGGTGACAGTTATAAAGATGCCTTAATCGATTTCTTTAAAAGAGGCAAATGTTAGGGTTCTGGCTTCATTTATGTAATTTTTGGGGGTGAAGGGGAGAATTTAAGAAGCCCTCTTTCCCCAGAAATACAACTCAAAAGTAAAACAGAAGCCCAATCTGAAAGAACAGCATCAATATTTAATCACACCAGGCTCAGGGTTGTGGAAGCCGTAGGTATTAAATGTAATTGAAACAAAGCATCTGATTCCTTGTGGGGTGGAAGGTGGAGGAGGTGGAGGCTGTTCTCTGGGTGTCTCCATCTTACAACCTGCTGGAGTATTCCCTAAGTGGATTGTGTCCATTACAAACACATCAAATCAACATCCTAGGAAGGTTTAGTGTGTGCGTGGCAGAAAGACACCTTAGGTAATTTCACCTCACATTACAAATTGGTCTCTTATTCATACAGTTGGAAGCATTTTCTTTCTACAAAATGGATAATGCAGAAGAATAATCCAGCCAGCATACTAATAAAGGGAAATAAAGGTGTCTGGGAAAACTCTTTGAAACCCTCAATGGCTAATTTGGGAATTCCAGGCGTTGTGTGCTGGAGAGCCACAGTAAATATATTATTAAATAACTCCAATATGCAAGATATATTACATCCAGGATGCACTCTTATTTTTGTAATTGCTACTTATCTCAGACCTTTTATTCATGATCTCAAAGGACATTTCCAAAAGCTAATACTGTCACTACAACCTGAACAGGGTTATTGGAGAGTTTCCTTTTGTTATAGAAGCACTACCTTCATGTTCTCCTGTCCCCAACACCCCAGTTTAATAACTGCGTCCTTTCTGTACACTGTTATTAAGCTGGGGTTTGTGATCCCCTTTCCTGAACATCAGATTAACATTTTTGCCTACTGTGCACTAGGGAAAATGGCAGGCACATTCTTGATTATTTCCCTTTCTGGATGCCAGTGCTGGTGAGTCTTAATTATGGTTGTATGTGTGTGTGTAAGATAGATAGATAGATAGATAGATAGATAGATAGATAGATAGATAGATAGGATAAATATATAGATAGATGATAGATAGATAGATAGATAGAGAGAGAGAGAGAGAGAGGGAGAGAGAGATAGATAGAATTAAGTCTCAGATTTGGAAGTGTGTTTAAAGACCAATAACTGTAGCTGTCTCTTGGCCCATAATCAGAAGCAGACCACTCCAGGCACAAACTGTGTATCTGCAGGCTTCAGTTACTCCCTTGGCAAAGCCAGACACAGAACCAACCTAGAGACATTTTTCAGTAAAGAGGAGAGACATAGTAACCCCCAGTCTCAGCCACTTTGTAGACGGCCCCTTCATTAGACTCAAATACTGTTAAACATAAACAATGACACTTGTGGGTCATCAGAAGACCCCACGACATATTGCTATAGTGATGTCAAGCGAATCAAGAGCAGAATTTTATTTCCTAATAACTTTTCTTTTTACAAGAATTGTGCTTTCCAGTGATACTCAAACTACACAGCCAAAAACATGTTTTGCAATCTGCTGGACCAAAGTTATTTAAGGATTGTGTTTTCCAAAGAAAGAGAAAAATTCTAACAAAAGAATACATACCCATTAGTGCACTTCATGTCAATGAGTTGAAATATTCCCATCTCTATCATAACAAACACAGACACAAGAGGCAAGATGCATACATTTTTGGTTCTCGATTTCCCCATCTGTAAAAATTTTCCCTATTTTCAAAAATTCAAGGGAAAGGTGGTCCATGTGTCATATGCGTTATATATAGTGGCAAACAAATAGAGCCTTGAGTTTGGAATATATGTTGTATTTATATTTTTTAAGCATTTTTAAATGTAAAAATATAGTGAACATTTCAGTAATTGGAGTTATAAATTACCCTTCTCCTTTAATTATGGAATGGAATCAAATTTGACTACAATTTCTTATTTATTGAGTTTTCAATGCATGTCAGTTTCCATGAATGCTATGGAAATCTAACAGACATCAGAGAGAGGGTCTGCAAGTGTCTGCAGTGAGAACTTGCCATCCCTAGTGTCATCCAGAGTGCTCTTGGTAATACTGCAGATCTATAGAGTTTCTGCCTACACTCCCTGGGACCTGAGGTGTTTCAGGCAATCCTAGGACAGCTGCTGTGTCTTCTCCACCAGTAAATGGTCTATCTGGAATTCAGAGATGTATGTGGCCTCAATCTAGAGGAGACTGGCTGAGTGGAGAGAGAAGCACTCCAGGGTTGTCAGATAAGATACGAGCAATGCTCACATAAAACAAGACAAAGCAGGAATCTGTAATTGAGAGTTGAGTTCAGAATGGAACTTTGCAGAGGACAATCACACATTTGCTGGACAAACAATCCAACCACCAGATTTTATAAAGACTAAGGGATGATGTAACCCAATCCCACTATGTTACAAGGAGATTAGTTTACAAGGAGCCAGAGAAGTTGACTTACTTGCCAAGTCACATTACTAATAAATGAAAAAGGAGGAAATGATACCAGATCTTCTGGCTCAAAATCCTGTATCGTTCTTCACCACAATGTGCAGTCTACTTGGGACCCCAAATACTCTGCCTGGCTTCATGAAGCATTGTTTGGTGTGCTCAAAATAGTTGGTTCATGCAAAATTGAACTGCCTCTAGAGAAATGTCATGTTGCAGGTAGAACTGCTAATCTACCTTTCGGCTCAGCTCACTATGGTTATGGCATCTTTATTCATGGCAGGGGTAAGGGAGATAATTAATTCAAAAAATAAATAGGAGGTATGAACTTTATTAAGCTACACAAAGTTGAAAAAGACTTAGTCCCTGGTCCTGAGGAGATTTCAGTGCATCGAAGGAATTAGACAAACAGGGACAAAATATATTGTGATAGATGCAATGAAAGAGGTCATCAGAGTGGGCTGTGAGAGCACAGAGGAGGAGCATTTCATCAGATATGGAAGGTAGATAAGATTCGCTAGGGAAGATGGTGCCCCAGCTGAATATGGAAGGTAGGTAAGATGCACTAGGGAAGATCGTGCCCTAGCTGAATATGGAAGGTAGATAAGATTCACTAGGGAAGACGGTGCCTCAGCTGAATTTTAAAGGAGGGAATAGGAGATAGTCAGGTGGAGAAGTGAAGAATATTATTAGTACCAGAGACAGCAGAATGTTTAAATGCACAGGAATGTAAAAAACAATGCAAAGTTTAGGAAAATGACAAGCATTTGCACATGGCTGAAATGTGGATGTGGTGGCAGGTGTGGATGCACTTGTGATGAAGGTAAGTGACAAACTCTGAAGGAGCTTTATACCATACTGTCAATAGGCTTCCGCTTTTTAGTTGGAAGGCAATGGGAAGCCACCGAAGTAACATAACCAAATATCTTTTTAAAGGTTCATTCCAGCAGCTGTTTGAGAATGGGTTTGGAGGGGAGGGGAAGCTGAGTGCTCAGAGAAACCAGTTAGGAGGTTGCTCCAGTGACTCAGAAAACAAGTGTGATGGACTGTAGGATGTGCCACCCAGACTCCCCTTCAGGGACCAAGAACTTGTGCCCTCCACAGCTGGGAGTGCTTCCAAAAGACAGGCCTCAGCTGTCAGCCTTTTCTGAGAATTGTCTTGGCTGAGAAAACTGCTGTGGCCAATGTCATACCCTCTTCCACGAGCAACTCACATCTAACATCTGTTCAGTGTGGTGTAGAAAGGCTCAGCTTCTCCACCCCTAACTTGGAACAAGTCTGAAGGACCATCCCAGGTTTTAATGGAGTCCCCTGCAGCCCAAGTTAGGACTGCATTGAAATTCAGCTTCTCCTCCTGCCCAGCCCTGCCTCTGTCCACTCCCTCCCAAGGTGGTGATACTGAAAGCATTTCCAGTCAAGTACCTGTGTGCTAATTGCTAATCTCCATCTCCAGGTCTGTGTCTCCAGGAAACATGCCTATGGTAACAAGGACAAAGACCTATACCAGGGTATGGGTACTAAGAAGTAGGCAGGGGGCACAAACTAATTGGAGACATAGATGGTAATAGGACTGACAGGATTGGAGGGCCAACTGGACACAAAGAAGAGGGACAGTTTTCTAACGTGAAATATTGACTGACTGATTTTATCATGAAAAATCTAAAAGACAAGGATGGACTATATCACCCTAGAAATCATGTATTTGAGTTGAAACACAGAAGAAAAATCTTTGAGATTTTGTACACACACACACACATATATATATATATTCTTTGGAGCCTTCACATCAGATTCGAGATTATTCAAATGAAATCATTAAGAAAGAGAAGAAAAATGTCTCAGAATGGAGACTTGAAAGGACCCTACCAGGTTCATTCTGGTAGGAGCAGAAGGACCAGCAGAAGAGAATAGGAAAGAGAAATGAGAGAAGTAGGAGGAAGAGAAGGATGCTATGGTGTCACAAGAAATAAGAGAAAAGAGTGAGGCCAGTGTTAATTAAATTAAAATGTATTGAGGAGTCTGATGAGATAAGAGCTAAGAACTTTCTAACTTTTCAACATGGAGGATGCTGGTAACCTTACGAGGGCAGTTTGGATAGTGTAGGGGACACCAAATTGAAATGGGCAGAAGAGTGAATGGGGAAGATATTTTTGAATAAAGGTATTGCAATGGTACGAGATCCTGTAATGAGATAAGCCAAAGGCTACCCTTATATCACAAATCATAAAAATTATAGAAAAGATCTATTTTTAAAGATTGATTTTAAGAATGTATAACAGTACGGGGAGATGAGAAAGCGTGCCACCAATGGGCCAGGAATTGGTGTCTCCACAATGTCTCCACAATGGAATGTAGATGGGATGGACTGAATGAGAACACCAAGTCCAACCCGTGCAGGAGAGGGCTGATAGGCAAAGCAGGAGTGAATCTAGAGTCCTCTCATGCTCTAAGATGGTGGATTTTAAAATCAGAGGCAAAGAGGCTAGTCGGTGGTGTTTGGTTGTAGAATAATAGAAAGAACAGCCAGGCAATTTGGTCTCTCTCTCTGCCTCCTCTACCAGCCCCACCCTGAGGTATCGCTGAAGGCTGGGTCTGGAAGGGAGCAGTGCCCTGTGTCTGCTGATACAAAGGAAAGGAGCATATGTTCATAGCAGAGAAGCTACCTGAGCAGCTCCCAAGTAGCACTAGCTTCCCATCATCACAGAAAACCAGCATTGTAAAGAAATAAAGATACATTTTTATAATGATGCATCAATATCTGAGGAAGAATAGCCCCAGAAGGACAGACTTTTCAACAGGCATCAACTGATGGGGATATTTTGAACATAGTAACACGATATGATGGGATTCATGACCTGAGACACTGAGTACCATTAGGGCACTTAAAAGGCAATGTTAAGGATAGGAACAGAGTAACATAGCGGAGCCAATAACTGAGCTGGAAACTCCTGCTGAGGAATTATCCCCCAAATGCAGGACAAATTAGAACTATGAGGGATAGATTCAGAAGTTTTACCAGATATTCAACAGTAAATCCAGAAAGGGAAGGTAGAGAAATTTTAGAACACCATCAAATAGAGAAAATCATAATAGCTTACGGAGATCATCTATGCAAGAATGAGGAGATTAAAATAAGATTTATTACTGCCACCATCCGTTTCAAGAAAAAAATGGAAATAATCTATAGATTAATAAGAAAAATAATTTTGGAACAAAAATGTGTTATCCCCAGTCATATTCTCATTCAAGTATGAGAACTAAACATATCTTCGGAAATTACGAGTCTCATGAATTTTGTGGCTCTGAATGTAAGCTACTAATTCAGGTGAATAAAAATCAAAGAAGACGAGGTAAAGATAGTAGATCGGGCACCTGAAGCAACATTTTTTTCTACTAAAATCTCATGAAAATAACTATAAATGTATTTTAAAAGCAAAACCCTCCAGCGATAGGAAAGATGAGAAAGGGGTAAACAATAACAAAATTTTGGATGGTGCATATCAAATGGACAATGAATATTTTTGAGGCTTGAGAAGACTGAATTCCAAACAAGCAGGAGAGAAATGCAATAGCAAACACACTTTATACTGGAACCTCCAAAAGTCTCAATAATTGAGGAAACCATGCATGCCAGAAGCCAGTTTGAAGGAAAGGAGCTAAATTAACGAGGATCAGTTGGAAATTGATTTGAGAAGTAATCAGATCCTCTCATCAACTCAGGTTAGCAGGCTGACAGTCTTTCCTTCACCCTGGTAAAGAACCGAGACTTGTATTTTGAGAGAATAAAACAGCAGCTCTGTACTCATGGATAATAGGTTCGGTTAGGACACGAGTCTGTAGACTAAAACAGGGGATTTAAGTACATGCATGGGTACTGGGAACTGATTGCCCATGTCCTGCTTTCTATTCAGCCCCATAAATGATGAGAATCAGTTCTTCACTCGCTAAGCAAGAGACTAGTCGAGTCTTCTCTAGGGAATTTCACTGTGCCAAGAGGAAAGACACAAAGAAATTGACACAAGAGGTTTTCCCACTAACTGTCTGAGTCTGATTCCCCCAAGTGTACCTCCCACAGCCACACTATCAGAATTTCCAATGAGCTTTGCAACAATGACTCAAAAACAGAATCTGGTAATTAAGGACTACCAAACATCTGAGGATAGTTTATACAGGTTGACCATCCCTTATCTGAAATGCTTCAGACAGACATGTTTTTTATTTCAAAATTCTTTTGGACTTTAGAATATTTGCATATACATAATGAGGTAACTTGGGAATGAAATCCAAGTCTAAACATGAAATTCACTTATGTTTCATATGTACTTTATACACATAGCCTGAAGGTAATTTTATACAATATTTTAAACAATTTTGTGCATGAAACAAAGTTTTGACTACATTTTGACTGAGACTCATCACATGAGGTCAGGTGTAGAATTTTCCACTTGTGGCATCACGTCAGCACTCAAAAAGCTTCGGATTTGGGAGCATTCCTTTTCAGATTTTTGAATTAGATATGTTCAACTTATGAAAAATACAGATCAAATCAAATATAAACAGACACAGCTCAAAGAAAACAGTAACTCTGAAAGGAGAAGAAAACTTGTATCTCCATACTTTTAAATAAGAAAAAAATGCAACCATGAAACAAGAATAGACGTCAAGTAAAGAAACACTAGGAGCTCCAAAAGGAGGCCCTGGACATTCTAAAAAATCATATACTGGAAAGAAAAAACTAAAGAGAAGTTTCAAAGACAACATTGAGAATCTCTTACAGAATATGTAGCAGAAAGTAAAAAGGAGATGGAAAACAGAAAAGCAAAGATGAGGAAATACGAGGACCTGTCCAGGTGGTACAAACATAGATGATCACAGCCAGGTCATTGGATCTGAGGTCGTTGTGATATCAAAGGATCATAATCGGGGCTGGGAGGTACTCGAATGAGTGAGTTGAAAGGATAGCGTGTGGGAAGAAAACTAACAAATTGTAGTGTTAGAAGAGAAAACTTGAGTGAGAACTTCACTTTAGTCATCTCAAATGCTACAAGGGCATATAAAATAAAGGTGAAAAAGCAATCATTAGATTTAGGTTGTTGGTCATTAGAAACTTGGCAAGCAAAGTTTCTTAGAAGCCATAGAGGGAGAACCCAGATGGCGCTGGGCTGAGTAGTGGTTGATAAATGAGAAAGTGAGAAAGTGCCTTTGGCTACCTTTAAAAATGTTATTTCTAGGGATGTAGGTGTGAATAGGAGTATGCTGTGAGGATGATGAATCTGTGTGACTTCATTGTCCATCATAATACATAGTCTACAAGAAAGGTTCAGCCTTGGGGAGAGATTGAAGAAGCCCTCCTCCCATGCAATCTGCTTACAGTGAACTAAAGTTTCCGCAAAAACAAAACTAAACTAAAAAGGACACTAAGGTGTTCCAAGAACTACGAAGGACACTAGAGTGTTCCAAGAACTAAGAGAAAAGAGTGAGGCTAGTGTTAATTAAGTTAAAGTCTACTGAGGTGTCTGATGAGATAAGAGCTAAGAACTCTCATTAACTTGTCAACACGGGGGATGTTGGTAACCTTACAAGGGCGGTTTGGATGGTATAGGAACACCAAACTGAAGTGGGAAGAAGAGTGAATGGGGAAGATATTTTTGAATAAAGGTATTGCAATGGTACAAGATCCTGTAATGAGATAAGCTTCAAGTTACACTTATACCACAAATCATAAAAATCATGAGCATAGGGAAGACCCACCATGTCTCACCGAGGAGTCTGGAAGCTTGTTCCTGTGGGAAATGCCTCAAAGCCGTCCTCCTCACAGGCTCAGTCACAGACACACCATGAAGACTCCTGTGCCCTGGATACAGCTGGCTTTTGGAATATTTCCAGGGTCTTTCCCTGACTTCTCTTTGAGTTACCTTGACAATTGAGTAGTGCAGATTTTTAACCTCAGATCTAAATCTCCCTACACATGGACTTTGTTATTCAGAGCTTCCCTTGCTTCTTGACACAGCTTCACTAAGAACCTAGACATCCACAGCCCTGGATGTCAAGCCCACACTGGCAGGAGCCTGACTGTCCCCACAGCAACCCTGGCTACTAGAACCCAGGCTTAGAGCAAGCTATAGGCCAGAAATGGAGAAAAGAGATGAGAAAGGAAGGAAGCAAATTATAGGAAGAGATGTACAGAGCTCCCTTGACATAAGTGACTCCATCTTAGAAAAAGACTCCATTTTACATTTCAAATGGTATCATGCCAACTAGGACCAGATATTCACCTAATCAATAAAAATTGCACCCAACCAGATAAGAACATAAGCAGGCATACTCTTTCACTAAAAGTCCTCACCAGAGCACTCTGTGGCAATAAAAAAAGCAGGACTTCACCACCTTGAGACAGCTGTCTTGATTGACCCTATCTTGCTGTCATTCATGATCAGCACTCAGCATCTATGGCTGAAGGCTCTGCCCAAATCAGAGACTGTTCCTTGCAAGACATTGACATCCATCTGGATCAGGCCAAGACACTCTCCTTATCCACATCACTCTCCTTGGGCTGGTTTATTAAGCTTTTTTTTTCTATCTCGTTTTCTCTTCATGTTAAATGTTACTTTGTTTGATGGGAAATGTTTAATCTATAACATTTATATAATGATTCAGTACACTATTATGCATGGTTTGCAATATTGACTGACTTGTGAAGTGGCTTGAGCCTGCATGCCCACAGCTCTGACTACTGAGTGAACAGGACATCCTAAAAAGAAATGCCCTTGGGAATTCCTTGTATCTTATGGCTTTTATGATTGAAATTGCATTGATAAAAGTCTGATTTTCTGAAATGACACAAACATGCATGGACCTGGTTATGTCTGACCTTGCGCCACTCATGACAAGGTGCGTCTAAGACAAGGGTGTTAATCACACAGTGGCATCTTGGGACCGTACCGGGATAACAGGGGATGATCCAGTTTGAGCACAGTGCCTGGTATATGGAAAGCACAAAATAAAAGTAAGTTGCGATTCTTGTGTTGGTGGTTGATATTGTTCTTCACACAGAACAACCAGCTCACCTGCCACCACTATCAGCAAAAAGGAAGGGGTCATGAGGAAATGAAGGTGAGGAATTGTCATAATAATGCTGTAAGCTTAAGGTGCCAACTCACCTCACATGTCACTGATGGGGAAAATGAGTCTTAGAGAAGGAAGAAACCAGGCCAAAGCTAGTAAGTGGCTGAACCAGTATTGGAGCCAGTTTGTCTGCTTCTACACCACAGGGGAAGCATTTTACAATTCGTCAAGATGCGACTACCGCACCTCATTTTTAAGGCATTTGCTTTTCCAATTAATGTAACCTTCCAGAACCAGATGCACCGTCTACAATCTGAACTGAAACAAGCTGACTGCTCTTCAGGAGTTGAATGAGCAAAAGGTATTCCAGGGGTATTTTGTTCTCCAGCCGCTTTCAGCTAAAGGACTATCAGATTACAGAATTGGACCCAGAGGCATTGGTTCCTCTCCCCTTTTCCATTTCTCCCTAAGTTAGTTTTTATTTCGTAACAGTCATTAGCTAAGCTCTGGGAATGAAGTGTAAAAATTTCCTCTCACCTCGGAGCCCTAACTGGCAGCAGTTCCTTGAAACTCCCGCAATCAGCGCTCCATTTAAGCATCAAAACCTTATCAATTAGGCCCCAATGTACAGGGATCACGTGGCCTGCCGGTCACGCTGAGCCGGCCGCTGAGGAGTACCAGAGGCCTCATTACGGCCTTGAGCTTTTGCAAAATTCCTGAATAAGCAGCCCATGGAGTGTCTGCAGAAGAGCTGCATTTTATTTTTTTATTTTTTTTTTCACCCGGCTTTAACAACTGCTTTTACGGACAATTTAACACTGTGGGTTGCCAGCTGTGTTAATGCCTGACCCCCTTCCTTCATGATGTCGCGCCTTGTGAAATGGCTGTCAGATGTGGAGCCCATGCCCCCCTTCCCGAGAAATCTATGCCTTTCTTAGCATCTGGGACTCGGGGCTCCACACCAAGGAGAAAGCAAGATTTTCATCCCAGTTGCTGTGTGCACACAGGCCCTTGTACACACTACTACCTGCTAATTTGGGGGGCGTGGAGCAACTAAGTGAATGAAGTCTGTGTTGCTGGCACTGAGAAAACGTTAGGAATAGGAGTGGAGTGAGGAGGGAGTCATATTCAGAGCCCAGCTGCCTCTTGGTGGTGGAGCAGCAGAGGGGGGAAGCATACGTGGTCTCCATCGGTAACTGTTTGGAGCTTTCACACTGAAGGGGCTGTTTCCGCACATTTATCACTTTGGTTCTGGGCCCAGCCAAGAGAGGAACATGTCTTATGTACTGTCTGGCTGCTCTGGCTAAGCCTCCTGTAACTGGATCAACCTAGATCCAAGGCTTGCTTCTTCCAGTTACAGATTTAGGAACTGATGTTTCTCAGTTTGCTTAGTGCTGATTAGGTTCTAGGGGCATCTAATATGTTGACCAAGTTCCTATTTTACCTATGGATAAAACAGACTGCCATTAGGTTATTTTACAGTGAGAAATATTAGAACACTCTTGTTCCATGGTCCGTGTCTTCTATATTCTCTACCCTTAAGGCAGAAAGAGGCTTGAAATCTATTTCAAAGCTGTTAGAATACTCTGCAAATTTGTACCTGCAATTGCATCTAAAGAAACTTGAACTAAGGAACTCATTAGGACTTTATGTGAATATTTAGTTACAGGAAGTCTTGCTTATAGAAATCTAACATTTTGGGAGAATAAAAACCTAAAAACGATCATCTTTAAAAATATAATTTAGCCATGCATATATATATATATTAAACTTTAAATTAATAGTCATGCTGTAGAAATGTAGTATGACACTCCAGTTAACCAGCAGACAATACACTTCATTTTCTTGTAATGTGTTAGGAAAAATAACCTAAGCAATTGTCCTGCTGAGAAATAAATTCAGGACAAAATATATGTATAAATGATGTACAACCAAATAAAATGAGCATTTCTATTACTTAGACTTTGGTTTCCAACTATGACTTCTCACTAAAAGAAGACAGAACTTCATGGAAAGGCAATTGATTCTAAGTCTGGGGCAGGAAATTTACAAGATCAGCCAGAAGCATCCACGGTCCTTTTGCAAGGACTTCAGATACAACTTGAAGAGACTCTCAGTGGCTAAAGATGAAACAATTTTTGTTCCAGTAAAGAGAATGCTTTTAATGGATTTAAACTTATCAAATATATTTAAATCTATGCATTCACATCTATATGTATACACACACAGTAACAACTCATGTCTGTTTGTGTGTTTATATGTGTGCATGTTTGTACTATAGCTAATCACTTCAGGTCAGTAAGAAACTAATGCATTTCAGTAAACATTGTACATAAACAAATCATAACCAGTAAGTGGAGAAAACAGGGCCTCTTCTGACAGTACAATATGCTACAGAAAGAAAAATTACACACTTGAGGGGCAAGCTGCTTAAGTGAGAAGGGAAAGGTGAAGATCAGAAACTAATATTATCTTTTTTTTTTTTTCCTTTCAAGACGTAGAACAAATTCTGAAGCTGCTTGGGACAGAAGGCTAAGAGACCAAACGAATGTCCTTGTAAAAGCAGAGTGGTGCTTTTGGTAGTTTCACATTGCCGAGAATACAAAGATCAGGTTTTGAGGTCTGCCAGTGGAAGCAGGACTTAGCATTCCAGGCTGTCATTTGGAAAACTTGGAGCAAGGACAAACCAGAGCCAGATGAAAGCAGGTGGAGCACAGTAATAGCCAGACTGTTGTTAATGGTGTCAAAACATATACAGAATTAAACTGCAAGGTAATATTAACATAAAAGAGGAATTTAATGGAGTTAATGTATCATGTGGTTTATGCCTTCTCAAGTGATTTTTTAAAATTCTGTTGAACCTGGGAAAGCATGTTGCAATCTCTATATTTACAACGGAAATTAAGTAAAATATATGCATCATCAAACAAATGAAAACAAAAATAAATTATAATGTCTGATTAATCCAAAAGTAGGCTAAAATAAAAAAAAATACAAGTTACTGGAACGAAGATAAAGCAAATAGCAAAATGGTGAATAGATGCTTAACTATGTTAGCAATTTCATCAAAGGCAAATTAGATTAAATCCAATTAAAACACTAAGATGGACATAGAAGAGGCATTCTTCTCAACTTCATGACGTCATGTAGAAAAATTTCTCCCAAATAGGCCAAATGATGGATCATAACCCAAGCCTCAATAAATTTCAAAGACTTAAAATCTTCAGAATGTATTGCCTGACCAAAATGAATTTAAGCTGCCAATCAGTGAATAAAGATAGGTAGAAAATCTCTATTATGAAATTAACCAATATGCTTTTAAATAAACTATAGGTCAAGAAGAAATCACAGAGTAAATTACAGCGTTAGGAGATATACCTAATGTAAATGATGAGTTAATGGGTGCAGCACAGCAACGTGGCACATGTATACATATGTAACAAATCTGCACGTTGTGCACATGTACCCTAGAACTTAAAGTATAATAAAAAAAATTTTTTTAACTGGATAATAATAAAACGATTGCATACCAAAAGTTATCAGATGTACAAAATATGTATTTAGAAGGATATTTATATCTGAAAAATCAATTATCTAAGAGTGTATCTCCAAGCATTAGAAAAAAAGAATAGCAAATTAGGCCCACAGAAAGTACAGAAAAATAATAAGGATAAATGTATACATTAATATTTTTTAATATGCAGCATAGAAATTAATACAGTGAAAACTTGGTACTTTGAAACCAATAATAAAATTGATAGACCTCTTGAAAGACTGAAAAAGAAAATAAAGCAGAAAAATACAGATTGACAAGATAAGAAATGAAATAAGTGATATCACTAGCAAATTTTAAAATAGTAAATATGTAACAATGTATGTTATGGTAACAAATAAGAAATTTGTGATGACATAAACAATATCTGGGCAGTACTCGTTTTTTTCTTCCCGCTTGACATCATCCATGCCCTTGATCTATGCATCCCACACACACAGTTTGGGCTTGGCCTTGTGCCTTGATTTGGCTAATGAACCATGAACTGCCATCCAGTGTCTTAGATGTGTTTGCATGGTTTGGCTTTGTTGCTTATCTTTTTTTGTCAACCAGAAGAAAAACAGGCCGTATGTAGACTAAAATAGGCTTGCGAAGCTGGCCTAAACCTAAGCTACAATACGGAATCACATCTGACCTACAAATCTGTGAAAACAACAGTAAAACCAATGCTGATGGCAAACCACTCAGTTTCGGGGTTATTTAGCACTATTGCAATCAGTTTTGACTAGTATACACCCCTGGGGGAGGGGAGAGGGGTATAATTTACCAATATTGAGAAAAGAAGAAATAGAAAATCTGAATATTCCTGTATCTAGTAGAGATGGGTGTGAATTTACTATAAAATAATTATGTATTATAAACACAAATGTCCTCAGGCCTTGTTAACTTCATCAGTAACTTTTTCTAAATTATTTAAGAAAGAAACATTATCAATGTTGCAAACATTTGTTTAGAATATTGAAAAAGTGAATATTCCATAGTTCATTTTAAAAAACCATAATTGCCTGAATTACAAATTGTAACAAGGACATTACAAGGAAAATTAAAACTAATCTTTCTCATAAACATTCATAAGCATAGATACAAAAATAAGTAATAAAATGATAGAAAGCAGAATCCAGTGATATATCAAAAAGGTAATATATCGTATACCAAGTGAACTTTATTCTAGGTAGGCAAGATTGGTTAAATTCTAAAATCAGTCATCATAATTTACCACAGTGGGGAGAAAACAAGAAAGTAATAGAATCATTTTAATAGAGGCAGAAAAAGCACTTGACATAATTTAATCATCATTAATAATAAAAAGCACTTAGCAAATTGAGAGTAGAAGCAAACTTTCTTATTCTGATATATGGTACAGTTTTAAAATAGTTAAAAGAAAACATCATTTCGTTTTAGAAATATTGATAGTTTCTACCTTGAACTTGGAAAGAAACAATTATACACACTGCCAATTCTATTCAACATTGATCTAGTGATCCTTGCAAGTGTACTAGTAAGGAGAAAAAAGTATTAAAATTAGAAAGAAGAAATAAAACTGTATTGCTTCAGATATGTTATGACGGTGTTCAAAGAAAAAATTATCTATAGATAAATTAGTAGAAATATTAGTGAACTGAGCAAGATACCTGGACAAAATCAACAAACAAAAATCTATTTTTTGTACAAGTACAAAGAAATGTAAATGAAAACTTAAACTAAATTATTTAGAATAGCATACACATTTCAAATGTCTAATGAAAGATGTGCAAGACTATATAATAAAAACATTAGTAAGAGAAATTGTAAAAGATCAAAATAAGTGAATAATTAAACCATGCTCAAAGAAGCACAATAAAAATTTTCAATAAAAGTTTTTAGATCAAATGGATATCCATATAAAAAAGAAAATCACTTTATCCCTACCTAACACTATGTAAATATAATTCCATATAGGTCATAGCTCTAAAGATTAAAGATAAAATAATAAAGATTTTAGAAAAAGAAAAAGAGCTATCCCCATGAACTTGCAGTAGGCAAAGTTTTCTTTAATAATGCATACAATCACAGACCATAAAAAATACAATTGATTCCTTACAGTATATTAAAACAAGGAAATTTTTCTCAGCAAAGACATTGTTAAGAGTGTGAAAAGGTAAGCCATAGAGTGAAAGAAGATATTTGTACAATAGAGGACTCACATCTAGAATATTTAAGACTTTTACGTGTTAATATGAAAGTGTAAACAACTTAAAAGAAAAAGGGGCAAAAGTCTTGAATAAACATTCCCCAAAACAGGATGCCCAAACAGCCAATGAAGATATAAGACGAGTTTAATTTCATTAGCCAAAGAAATGCCAATTAAAACAACAAAGTGACTACACAGTCTCCAGAATGGCTCAGATACAAAAGGTAGACAATTCCAAGTCCAAGAATATCGAGAAACTAGAAGTAGAATTGCTACAAGAACTTTGGAAATGTATTAGCAGTATCTGTTATGAACATCTATGACCCACCACTTCTATTTGATTACAAAGAAACAGATATATATATATATGTGCATGCCAAAAGAAATATACAACAAAGTTCACAGAAGTATTCTTTTAATAGACAAATGCTGAAATTAACTCAAATGTGTATGGATGGTGGAATGAACAAAAACAGTAACATATTCTACAATGACAAAATAAACAAACTACATTAAAATGTAGCAACATGATGAATCTCACAAACACATCTTCGAGGAACAGAAGTCAGATATAAATTATTACATACTGTAGAGTTATGGTGTATTAAGTTTACAAACAGGCAAAGTTAATCTACAGTTTTAGAATGTAGGATAGTTATTAACTTTGCAGGGCTAGTTTAGATGAAGGATCAGGAAGGAAGCCTGTAGAAGGCTATAATGCCCTAATTTCTTGATTTAGGTTGCCATCCGTTGGTATACTCACTGCTTAAATTTGTTTTCAAACTAAGCATCTCTGCTATCTGCAGTTTTATGTGGGTATGATATATTACAATTGAAAAATTAAATCAGCCATCAAATAAAAGTATTTTCAGATAAGCCAAACAGAGAGCATTATACCAACAGACCATATAGGAAGGCATTTCTAAAGGTTTTGATATGGAATGAGTAAACTGAACCCAGATAGAAGATCTGAAATGAAAGAAATAGATACTAGCAAAAAATTAGTGAATAGGTAGGTCATTAAATCTAACCAAATATGGATTTAATAAGATAGTAGTAATAATTTGTAATCTGTTGGATTTAAAATGTATTGAAAGAATTATTATTCAATAAAAACATCAGTAAAAAAGAGAATAAGCAAAAAGTGTTACAATTTTTTTTGATTCATTGGTTATTAAATTTACTGATTTTAGTTATTATGTGATGTAATTTGTTGGATGAAGACTAAAATTGTAGCAGTAGTTTATACAATTTATAAACTAGTAGATGGGGTAAAAATCTTGAAAGATAAAATAAAAAATGTATATTTATACACATATATATATACACACAGACATTTGTATGTTTATACACACATATATATACACACAGACACATTGTATTAGTTGTCTATTATATAACAAATTACTACCAAAACTAAGCTTAAAACAACAAACATTTATTATCTTACAGTTATAACTATACTATCTTGCAGTTATAGAAACTGTAAGATAATAAATCAGTAATTAATATAAATTGGTGTCAGGAATTTAGGAGTGGCTTAGTGTGTAGTTCTGGCTTTATATTTCTTATGAGATTGCATTCAAGATGTTTTTCAGGGTTGTAGTAATCTGAAGGCTCGACTGTGGCTGGGAGATCAGTTTCCAGGATTACTCACCTCACTGTTGGCAGAGAGCCTCTGTTCCTTTCTAGTTGTTGGACAGGGACCTTAGTTCCTTGCCACACGGGCCTCTCCATGTGAGTACTCACAAGCTGGCAGGCAGTTGGCTTCCCCAGAGCGGCTCTTTAATGCATGAGAGAAAAAGCAACAAGATGGAACTTGCGATGCCTTTTATAACCAACTATTGGATATGACATGCCATCATGTCAGCCATGTCTATTGATCACATAAACCAAAAATGGTACAATGTGGGAAGGGCTTACACAGGGAGGAGAATGCCAAGAAGTGAGACTATCTTGAAGGTTGGCTACTATCACATTCAATTAATAAAAAAACTTAAAAAAGAAAACAAGAAAATAAGGGAACATAATAAATATAAGAAAAAGACAGACAATGAGATACGATAATATAATATTATGGTAATAAAATATCAGTAATTATAGTAAACATAAATTTGTTACTTTCTAGTTAAAAATGGGGATTGTCAGGATGAACAAAAAGATAAAATCTAGCTCTGTGTTCTTTATAAGAGATACACTTAAAACATAAAGATACTGAAGGGTTAAAAATTGAAATATTTGCCAAAAAGACACAAAAAGCAAAACTCACACCTGTAATCGCACTGCTTTGGTAGGCCAAGGCAGGAAGATTTCTTGGACCCAGGAGTTTGAGGCCAGCCTGGGCAACATAATGAGACCCCATCTTTACCAAAAAAATATATATATATATAAGCCAGGCGTATTGACACATGCCTGTAGTCCTACCTACTTGGGAGGCTGAGGCAGGAGGATTGCTTGAGCACAGGAGATCAGGGCTGCAGTGAGCTGTGATCATCCCACGGCACTCCAGCCTGGGCAAAAAAACAAGACCCTCTCTCAAAAAATAAAATAAAACAAAATAAAAGATAATAAATGAATTTAAATGCAAAAAACCAAAACTGGTGTGGCTATGTTAATATCAGGAAAATAGACTTTAAGGCAAAGTATTACTAGCAAGAAATATAGTCAGCTCATAATGATCCATTTTCAAATATGATACAATTTGAAACTTCTATGACACTAATAGCTTTGCATGAGGAAATCTGAAGCAAATATTAACAAAATTTGAGGGGAAAAGTGATGCAACATCCATTATTGTGAAAAATTTTAATGTCCTTCTTAGTCGTTGATAGATGAAAATGTGTGAGGATAAAGAATTTTGAGCAATAAAATTGTCAATCTTGTCTAGTGTACATTTATAAAGTACCAGTCAACAATTGAAGCATATACTTTCTTTTTAAGCATACATGAAACATTTACAAATATTGACCACATAAAGAGCCATAAATCAAATCTCAACAAATGTCAAAAATTGGGAGTTCTTATAATACAATGAAAATGGAAGTTATTAGCCAAAAGATAATTGGAAAAAGAATACTAATTTGGAAATTTAAAAATTCTTATAAATAGGCATCAATGACAAAAACACAATGGCAATGAGATACTATTTACTCTTTTAATACTGCACAATCACCAAGGTGCTTGTGATCTGACGTCAAAACAAACATTATTAAATCCTTAGGCTAGAGGAGAAGAAATTATTTTTAGACAAATTAAATCTCCAAATTCAGACATTTAACAAAGAATATCATAAGAAAAGAAAGAAAGAAAGAAAGAATAAATATGAGAAGAAATTGATAAACTAGAGGGAATAAAACATAAAGGCCTAAAGTGAGTTCATTTTAAGGACTGGAAGAGTGACCGAATACCAGCCAGACTGACCACAAAAAGAGAGAAGATACAAATAAATGGTATTAGAAATAAAAATTAGAACACAGCCACAGACATAGTAGCCATTCAAAATGTTCAAAATATATAATTATCACCTTTATGTTAATAAAGATCAAAATTTAGATGGAAGGGACAAACACCTAGAAAATCTACATAATTCACTTAATTTAAAAAGACAATTCTGAATAATTCTATAATAATTTACTTAATCAAATCAATAGTTACAAACCTTTTCCCAAAGTAATACCAAGGTCAGAAAATTTTACAAGTGGGTTCTATTAATATACCTGAAAACAATAATTCCAGTTTTACTCAATTTCTACCGGAGTAGAGAAAAACAGACAACACCCAAAATATTTTTATAATACTGTCTTTAATATGGCACTGCAAGCAGATAAGGAAAATATGAGAAAGAAAAATTATACGACAATTTTACTTGTAAACATAGAAGCAAAAATCCCAAACAAAATATTAGCAACCAATAAAGCTGTACAGTAAAAGTTTATAAAAATAAATGACTTAATTGGCTTTTTGTGGGAATTCAAAGGTAGTTTATAATCAGAAAATCAACTGATGTTATTTATAACATTAACAGACATAAGATCACCTCAATAGATGAATAATACAATTTATCAAAATAACCAGCATTTAATTTTAAAATCTCTTGGTAAATTAAAAATTCAAAGGAACTTTTTTAGCCTTTCTAGTATCATCAACCAAACAAAAAGATGGTAGATGGAGGAACAGAAGCAAGACCATGTTTAATGGTAAAACTTGGAAAGCATTTTCTTTAAAATCAGAAGTACAAACAGAATTCTTTCTAGTTAGTTTGGAGGGTATAGAAAAACAAAACAAAACAGAGAGAACTGTGAAGAATGAAATAAAACTGATACCATTGACTGATAAGATTCATGAGGTAGAAAAAACAGAAAAATATAAAACTATAGAAAAAGCAGCAACATTTTAAATAATAATAATAATAATAATATTTTTCCAAGTTTTCTGCTTCTTATATACAACTCATTTTCATTTATTATACTAGATTTAAATACATAGATTACACAATTTTTAAAAGATGTCATTACTGCTGAAACCAAAAATATGAAGTACTTCTGGTATAAAACTAGCAAAATGTGTGCAAACCTTCATGTATACACAATGTATGTACCATATATTTTTATTGAAAGAAATTAAAGGAAACCTGAATAAATGTAGAAATATTCTGTTTTTGTGGAACAGCAAAACTGTGAGTCCTCCCTGCATTGACCCACAGAATGATTTAATTCAGATGAAAATCCCATCAAGTTAGTAATTTTCTTTGTAACTAAAGGTGTTTCTGAACTTTTTTGGTAGAGCAAAGGTCCATGAACAACCGAGACACTTCTGAATCTATCAGATAATTTAGGAGGACGTTTTCTACCAGGTATCAACACTTATAAACTGTGGTAAAACTGTACAGTAATAGATCAATAGATAAATAGAACAGGATGAGAGCCCAAAAAATGACCTGCATATAAATGGAAAATTCATGTATGTCAGAACTGGCATTGCCAATTAGCAAAGAAAGGAAAGAGTTTTAAATCAATGATTTTAGAGCAATTAATTTTTCATCTGAAGGAAACAAAATTGATTCCTTGGGCCTCGTCATACACAGCATTTTATCTTAGTTAGATTAAATACCATGTAATTTTAAAAACACATTGTGGTCCCTAAAGAAAATAAATAGACAAACCAGAAATGGGAAGCTTATATTTGTAGACTTTTGTAATATTTGACATGTTTTAGTATGGAGAATATATAAAGAATGATATGAATCAATACAAAAAAAGGAAACCAAATTAAAAGTTGGCCAAGGGTTTGAATTATTTCACAGAAAAGAAAAACGATTGGCCACAAACATAAGAAAATGTGTTCAACGTGGCTAACAAGGAGGTACATGTAAGTTAAAATCATAAAACAATGGCATTTGACGGTCATGAAATAGGCAAAAATTAGAAAATCTGACTCTTCATAGTGATGAAAAGAACAGGAAATCGGCCTGGCACAGTGGCTCATGCCTGTAATCCTAGCATTATGGGAGGCTGAGGCAGAGGGATTGCTTGAGCTCAGTAGTTCTAGACCAGCCTGGGCAACATAGTGAGACACTCCACCATCTCTACAACAAATGAAAAAAATTAGCCAGGCATGGTGGCTCATGCCTAATTACTAGGGAGGTTAAGGCAAGAGGGTTGACTGAGCCAGGGAGGTCAAGGCTGTCGTGAGCTGTGATTATGCTACTGCACTTCAGCCTGGGCAACAGAGGGAGATCCTATCTTAAAATGATAATACTAATAGGAAATAATAATAATACACTACTGGCAGGGTAGTCATGATTTTAAGAAACAATTTTGCTTTGTCTGGAATCCAGGAATTCCAAAAATTCTAACCGTATTCAGGCATTTGTGCACCAAAAGATACATTAAAAATGATTAGAAATGCTTAAGGAAATGTAGAAATGAATTTCAGTACATTCATATAGTGGAAAACTATAAAAGCAATAAATATGAATCAACTCAAAATATATGGTGAATCTCAGAAATATAAAGCAACACTGAATTTTTTTAAATGCAGATAATACATTCAATATAACTTTACTTTTATACACTTCAGAAACATGTACATTAAATAAAATATAAAGAAAATCAGAAAAAAGTAAAACAAATTCCAGGATTGCAATGTTATAATTATTAAGGCAATGGTATAATTATTAAGAAGTGGGGGAGGCAGAAGAGGTGCAAATGGATTAGGAAGTGCGTTCAGACCTTCGAAGTGCTGGTAATTTAATTTTTATGTGTCGGTAGTCATTTTTAAGCTTGGGCATTTATCAAAACAGTTTTTTATAAATTATATATTTCAGAAAGTTTTGTTTAAAATCAAGCTATAAAAAGTGCCATATGATTACAGAACGATACAAGGAAAGGAAAGATGGAAGGAAGAGAAGAAGGGAGAGAGGAAAGAAACTACAGTGAGTGCAAAATTTTTAAAAACACAACAAATTGAACATTTAAAAAAATTTATTGAGTAATTAACATTTTGATTAGATAATGTGTATGATTTCAACATATTTAACAGATCTAGATTGAGAGAGTTGATTTTCCACATATCTCCTAACTGCTAAGTGGTAAATCAACATTTTAAAACAGTTCTCTTTATTTAAGATTTTGTTTTATCTTTGATAACTAACCTGCCTTCCAGGAGACTGTAAGTCCAAAGTTTGGGAGTTTTGGAAAGTCTTTGATGGTAATCAGTATCTTCCATTTAGAAGTATCTTACATCAAGACTAGGCTTTTAAAAATGATTATTAGGTTATAGATGTACATTATAAAATATTTTTATACTGTGTAAATTGACGTCCTACAGTGCTTGAAAAACCATATTATTTTCTATGACTGATATAAAATATAGAAACTGCACTTTAAAATTTGATTATAGATGACATCTTTTTAAAACTTTTTTGTCAAAAAGTATCATCATAAGCAAATATGAAAAGCAACAGGAAATTTGAAAAACAAAACTGTTCATGCCCGACAAAAATTTCATATGCCCAAAACCTAATTATCTCTGGTGGGGGAAGATGAAAAATAAAAATAAGCTCCCTTCCCCCCAAGACAAAAACAAAACAAGGAACAAAAGATACAAACATGTAATATATCAAATAATAAATGCTAAGGATCCAAAATCACTATTTAATCAAAGAAATGCAAATAAATAGGGTCATTTTTTTCAGTCTATCATTTTGCTAAAGATTGGAAAGATTGACAGTGTGTTATGTTGTTAGGATTTAGCCATACTTTTGTTTCTGTGTCCTATTATTACTAATGTAACTTGATTAAACTTTTCAAGAGTGCATTTGGTGAGGTTTCAAAGTATAAAATGTGCACACGCTTTGAATAAGAAATTTTACCTATAGAAACTTTTTCTAAGAAAAAGAAAGACAACTTTTTAAAAGCATCTGTATTAGGGGGATTTATTACAGCATTAATTATAATAATTAAAATCCAAAAGCCTACATCAATAGGAGCTTGGCTTCATAAATAAAGGAATTAAATCAATGCAATATTATGCAAATATTTAAGAGATGATATAAACCAATATTACTGACACATGAAATGCTGACTATTGATTGAAAACAGATTATAGAATTAACACTGGATTTCTCTGGATGATGGGAAGTTCATGGAATTTTTATTTTCTTTTTTGATTTGGCATGATCATAGCTCACTGCAACGTGGAACTCCTGGCATGATCATGGCTCATTGTAACCTTTCAAGTGATCCTCCTGCCTCAGCCTCTTAAGTAGTTAGGACTATAGGCATGCACTACCACATCTGGCTAATTTTTTTATTTTCATTTTTACAGAGATGGAATCTTGCTATGTTGCCCAGGCTGGTCTTGAACTCCCAGCCTCAAGTGATTCTGCTGCCTTGGCCTCTCAGAACACCGGGACTACAGGTGTGAGCCACTGCACCTGGCCCCATTTTCTTTTTCCCAAATTATTTATTTTATTTAACAATGAGCACTTCTCTATATAATTAAGCACATATATATTATATATGTTTATTATATATTTCTTTAAAGGAAGAGAAAAAATAAATCTACTAATACACATGCATATTATTAGCAGATGGGTTTTCAGGAATATGATAATGGCTACTACTTATTGGATTTCTATTTTATGTCAAATGTGACTTTCACAAAAATTAGGAAAGGTACAAATTGAGAAGTTAGGCAATATATCCAAGTCTAAATAACAAAGGAGTGGGTCAGTTAGCATTTTGAATTCAGGCACCACTGAATTCACCAATCCGTGCTATTACATAACACAAGGGCTCTTACCTTGAGTCACTGGAACAGATAACCATGAATGGGTTTCAGGAGGCCTGTGAACCTGATGAAATTATAAGCAAAATTTCATTTGTAGCTGAATTTTTTGAAGTAAGAGTCTACAACTTTTATTATAAAGTCCATCTATGCAGTGCAAAAAGATTAAAGACTTCTGATTTTCAGGTAGCAAGGGTTTGTAGATCATTAGTCCCATTTTTGTGATGCTAGAACTTCCCAGCTATAGAAGACAATATATTTTCCCCACTTCCCACTCTCTTCCTTTACCTCCCCCAGCCTCTTGTCTTTAGGAGCTTTGGGAGCTTGCTGTGAGAATGAATAGGCATCTTCTTTGTGAGTCTCATAACCTGTACAGGCCACCAGCTTTATGTGTGTATAGCAGAGTACAAGCTTGTCTTACTGCAAGCTTGGCTTATGCATACTGAACTGCAATCAGTCATTCCAAAGTGATGACTTTGGGATGACTGATTGCAGTTCAGTGTATATCTATGTGACAAGGGACTTGACCTAATTGGAGACATAAAACAGGGTCAATATCTTGCATTTACTTTTTCACCTTTGCTCTAATACCAACTATTTGGCTATCCACTGGGGACTACAATTTAATTCTAACACTAACCACCTGTAGTTAATGCAGACCCCACAGGCCGAAGAGCACAATTCTCAATAAGACTATCACCAATTCAGATGCCAGCCATATTTTTGAGATAGCCAGCATTTCTGAACTATTGGTTACAAATTCCAGGGTTTCCAAGACTCCTTCAGGTTTGATAATTTGCTAGAATAACTCATAAAACTTAGGAAAGTGCTGGAATTATTATTACGTTTTTATTATTATAAAAGATGCAAATCAGGAACAGCTTAATAAATAGACATGTAGGGTGAAGTCTAGGAGGGTGCCAAATGCAGAGCTCTGTACCTTCTTGTGAAATCAGGGTCTGCCACCTTCTTGTCACATCAACATATTCACACCATCAGGAAGCGCCACTTGAGCTTCAGTGTCCAGAGCTTTTATTGGGTTTTATTGCATAGGAATGATGCTTAAGCCACTGGACATGTAATTGAACTTTATCTCCAATTCCTCCCCTCTCCTTGGATATTGGACCGACTCAAAGCCCAACCTTTTAATCACACGGCTGTCCTTTCTGTTGACCAGACTGCTTCCTGAAGCTATCATTGGGCCCGCTGTGAATCACCTCATTACCCTACACTCAGGTGTGATCCAAGATGTTCATAAAAAACAAAGATACATTTAACACTTAGGAAATCCCAAAGATTTTAAAAGCTCCATACCAAGAACCCAAGATAAAGACCACACAAGTTCTTTATGATACAACAATCTTAACAATCTCACTCTTTCAATATTGCTTTTCCACTTCTTTGGCCTTCTTTCCTTAGTTTCCTCTTATTTCTTCCTTTTCTTCCAATTTTAACTGATTTTCTGACTTCATCCTGTTACCCACATTTTGAACTGAAAATGGTGCTCACCCTTTGTTTCATGAAGGAGAAACCTGTAAGAAGACACACACATTCATCAGCAGTTATACAAAACACCAACAATGAAGGTCATCTGTATAGCAGGTTACGTAAGTGAATCCTCCACTAACTTGAAGCAGGAGCAATGAACAATAAAACTTGTGAATGACACACGTGATACAAGAGAAAAAAATATACTACTTATTAAAATTGTTCTGTATGGTTGAAAATAGTGTTTCTTAAATTTTAGGGCACAGGGAGATCACCTGAAGATAAAATGCAGATTCTTGTTCAGCAGCTCAGATATGGGGCCCAAAAGCCTGCACAGGACCTACATGATGTGCGGAGTCCAGTGCAAAGTGAATATTCAGGACCCCTTGTTCTAAATTAAGAATTTAAAGATGGCAAAAACAACATATTAAACCAATCCCAGAGCCCTTCTGAGTATAAGGCCCTGAGTAAGTGCACGAGTCACATGTTGATAATTCCTGGAAGTGCATTTTCAGCAAGCACCCAAATGAAGTTGATGCTACTGATCCGTAGATTCTAATTTGAGCAAAAAAGGTCTAAAAATGTTCTAAATTGCTCCCCACACACACATTTTGGATTTATACTTTCTGTTCATTGACTTTCGATTTTCTTTAAAATAAGATATTTACTTGGGAGATTAGCCAAGACATTTGGATGCTAGAACTATCTCAGAGACCAATATTTGTTTTAGTTTTTGTTGTGGGATATTCAGTAAAATTTGTTTAACTAATAAATAATATGGTACATGAATATATGAATTTGTTTTTAATTTCTCTCCTTTCTTCACTCCTCCTTCCCATCACTTCCTTTCCATCCCAAATTCTGTACTGATAATCACCTCCATGAAATTAACATTCTTCTCCTACCTTCAGTTCTACTTACATTCAATTTTTCCAGAACATTCATGCTACTGTCAGACATTTTTGCCTATACACTTACAGTGACTGGGATTCTTCAGGAGGTCCATTCTGGTGCCAGAAATACATCAGTAATATGTCTGATTTCTATAAAGCAGAGGGTTTCACTGTTATGTATCTTTAATATTTTCAACCATTCTGTTATGGAAATAGCCCTAAAATATATCATACATATTCATTGCCTTTCAAACAGAGGATGAAGAGCGTAATCTAGATTCTGGGGTGCAGTTAATGTTTTAGGGGATGCTGTAATACCCTAGGATACTTAGAAGTATTGTGATTGATGAGGCTACTGACTCCTATACAAAATGGCCCAGGCTACTGGAACCTTGACTTCTTGATTTTAATTTTGTGTGTTATTTCCCCAAATTGTTACCTCTAATGCCCTAGTGTTGTAAGCTTGTTTGCCTAAATCAAAATTTCAACTGCCAAACTTTGTATCTCTAATGTGGTTTTGGCCAAACTTACTGAGATAATTCTATGAAAATTAAGTCATTTATGTAGATTGACAATGGGTATAAGAAATTCACCTACGAATGAAGAACTAAAATGCAAGTTTTGGTAAATGGGATCTGTGACATAATTTTGGATTGTCAGGAAACTAATTTTTCTTTTACTTCTGTATTCTTGATGCAACTATTATCAGTGATCCAGCTAATTATAGACTTTTCATGAGTTTGCCTATAATAAAGTTGGAACTTGGGTTCCAACTGATCATTAAGTCTCTATGTATGTTGTTGAGTGAACTAGTATGCAATTTCCAAGTTCTTAAGATTTTGGATGGCAGGGAGGTGCGGGAAGGATATGAAATAGCTTTAGTCTCTGTCCTTAAATGTTTCTAAGTTCATGTGTAATAATAAATCACTTTGATACTCAAATGTCCAGAGATTGGTCATACAGCATATAGATAATTTGGTACCATTTCATCTTCACTGTATTTTTTCCGTTGCCCAATAACCCGTCTCTTTCAATTGCTTAGAGTGAAGATGCTGCTGTATTAACACTAATTTCTGAGCTTCTAGCTGGTTTTTATGACAACTCTCAAATAGGTTGAACTTGGTTGACAACTATGGGACAAATGATGAAGGGGAGAAAGCTAGGCAGCAATGCTGATGCTTTTGCTACCACGTCTTCAGATCTTGCAGTGAATGCTCTAATTGACAAGATTCTGAGGGGTGGGGACACAACCTGGAGGCATAGTTAAAAATCTTGAAGGAACAGTCACTCCTACAAGGCAGATGTGCCTCTTTTTTTTCTTATTTATGCAGGAATTTAAATTTAGTAAAGAAAATATATAATACACATACATACATCCCACCCACACATGTATACATACATACAAAAATATACACACATCACATTAAGAAGAAACTGGAAAAATAAATGAAAAAGGAATTCCTAAGGTGAACAATGGGGAGACAGATGAGATGCCCACAGCAGTAAAATAAAAACACAGCACAGATTCCTGTTTCTTACAAACTTTTGTCCCCATCAGGATTACTGAAGCAGCTAGTGTTCATTTTGGCATTTTCAGCTAGAATACTAAAAATTTCAGGGAATAGTAAAACTCTCCAGATTTCTTTTGAAGGAAAAATCATTACACATGAAACAACAAAGCACTTTTAGGGGCTAAGGCTGGAGAAGGGGCTGAGGGATGGGACTGAGCAGGGGGAAGTTTGGTGTGGAAGTCATTTTCTCTACCAACGACTCCAAAACCCAGAAATGTAAAAGCAAAAAGATCTCCTAGTACAAATATGTTGTCTGTTGTCTGTGTGAAGACTAAAAACTCCTGAAATTATCCAAGAAGATAAGGAAACTTCATACAACTACATTCACATCCGATGCATCCCAGTAGCACCATTTCTCTGTATAATTCTTAGTTTCTTATCAGAAACACTATTGCTTTCCAAATCCCTCTGTTTTCTTTCTTCTTGACCTCGGACGCCTCTGGGCATGTGGCCCCAGGAAGAGAAAAATGGCTTGAGCAGAGGCATAAAATGGTGCACAAATCTGCCATAAGTTCGTCCTAAGTCAACTGAAAGCAGCAGAAGAAATGGCTTGCAAAACAAAAACAAAACAAAATAACAAAAAACTAGAACAGCAAGATTTTGGTTTTTTCATCCATGTAGCTTTGGAGCCACCAGATGGCGGTGTTGCAGACCAGCTCTCAGAGCCTCCGGGTGCAGTGGAAATGAGAGAATAGAAAGAAGTGTTAACATTAAAGCTATGCCTGAAATATGTTGGTGTTTGCGTCGCTACCGAAATGCCAAATGCATTGCGAAGAAGGACAGCAACTTAAAGGTGGGGATGACTTTTCTTCCAAAGTTTATTCTGAAACAGCAGGAAGCTACCAGGCAGTTTCATGGGATTAGATTAATTTAACCTCAACAGCCAGATCACTGTGAAAGGAAAGACATTCCCAGAGAGCCAAAGTTTACATGATGTCTCCAGAGCAAGAGACGAAACCCAACGAAACCAGTAAAAGCCCTCAAAACAAGCACTCCAGGGCTTCCATCACCACTTTCCTCCATTTCTTTCTTTCCGTTGACTGGGTCCCCAAGCCACCTCTCCCTGCAGCCCGTCACTGATGCTGGCAACACACGCACACACTCACATTTTAAAACGCAAATGTCACAGAATTGCCAACAACCACACTTGCCAGCCAAAGAAAGCGTTCATTGATTTCCTGTTTTGTAAATTGATACAGATAATTTCTGTGACTTAAGAGGTTCATTAACTCACTAATTTGAAATAATCTGAACATAAGCCGAGTTAAAGTTTTCTCTTGTCCTGTGTCCAGACTCATTTAACTCAATTTTTTAGAGCACAGTGCTAAGGAAACCAAAGCTCAGTGTTCAATATCCACTTGGTTTTACTCTGTCCCACTGGCATGCCTCATGCTCACAACCCTGGCTATCTATCCAGGACTAAGGTCAGAAAAGGAACTTAAGGGTCAGAAATGAAAAACAGAGTATGGGTGGAGAAATACAAAAAACTACTGGAGAAAAAAATGTCCCAAATCATTCTGTGGTTTTGGTTTGAGGTAAAATGGGTAAACAGAATTCACATTGCCTCTCTTGTCGAATGTAGCCATAAAACCTGTGCAGAATGGATGGAGCATCTCTTTGAGAACTCTAGTGGTAAAAATAGCTGGAGAGTTGGGAAAGAAGATACAAATTTAAAGTACCAAGAAACTGGTGGAGAATTTCACATTTTTCCTCCCTTCCCTCTCAGTGTAGACACACAGTAGCATAAAACCAGGAAGTGGTTATTAACCTTGGACAGATAACACTATAGGAGAAGCCTGGAAAAAAATAGAAAGAACTACCCCTACTCACAGATGACATAATTCTCTATGTAGAAAAGTCCTAAGGAAACAACAAAAGAGCTCCTGCGATGAATAAATGGGTTTAGCAAAGTCAACATACAAAAGCAAACTATCTTTCTATATAGTGGCAATGAAATTTCAGAATTCAAAGACCAGTCTTCAATAGCTTTAAAAAACACAAAATACTTCGTTATAAAGGTAACATAGCTTACACTGTATTTCCAAGTTGAACATTATAAAATTCTGATAAAAGAAATAAAAGAACGAACTAAATGGAGAGATATACAGTGCACATGGAATAGAAGAGTCAATAAGATAAAGATGTTAACTCTTAAATTAACAGGTAATACAATTTCAACAGTAAAAAAAAAAAACCATTTTAAAAATAGACCAAAAAAAAAAAAAAAAAACAACCTTAAACAGACCCTTTACTTGAAAGAGGATATGTGTGGTTAAAAAATAAATGAAGAAACACAGGAAAAGATTATCAGTATCACTAGCCATTAGGAAAATGCAAATTAAAACCATGTGAGACACCTCTCTAGGCCTATTAGAATGGCTAAAATAAAGCATCCTGATAATGTTAAGTGCTAGTGAGGACACAGAGCACATGTAGCTAGTGAGAACACATATAGCTTGTCAGACTTTATAAAGCTAAACAAGTATTTATCATATGACCCAGAAATTCTATTCCTGGGTATTTTATCTTAGAGATATAATAACTTATATTCATACAAAAACCAGTACATCAAATGTTCATAGCAGCTCTATCCATAGTTGCCAAATCTGGAAGCAATTCAAGTGTCTTTTAATGAGTGAATAGATAAGCAAACGGTGACACATCCATACAATGTGATACCATTCAGCAATGGAAAGAAACAAACCATTGACACATGCAACTTTGGTGAATTCCACAGGCATTGTATGATCTGAAAGAAGCTAGTCTCAGAAGCTTATACAGGGCATAATTCCATGTATATGATATTCTTGGGAAGACAAACCTGTAGTGATAGAGGATATATCAGTGTTTGCCAAGAATTAGGGGTATGGAGAGGCTACAGAGTAATAGCACAATGGAGTCTTCTGGGGGACATGTAACTGTTATGCATTCTGTTATAGATTTATATCAATCTATAAATATGGTAACATTCATAGAACAATATACCCCCAAAAGATTCAATTTGATTGTGTGCTAATTTAAAAATTTAAAAATTTAAATACAATTCCTGCTAACAAGAGATCAAATGACATCAACTTCATGTGTCTGAAGGGAAGCACATTTTATTCTGTGGGGGAAAAGTTCAAAGAAAATGAATTGTGCACACTCTTACGGGACAGACACCTTACATTATTTCATGGAATTATTATAACTCTCCAATTGGTTGGGTTTTATTTTTCCCAGGTTAAAGATGAGAAATGGGCATTTAGAACAGCTAAGTAAAATGCTCAAGATTAAAGAACTAATGAATGGAGGAATAAAAATTTGAAAAGTCATTTGTCTGCTTTCAAAGACTACATGCCCACCTGCTATGCCACGGCTTCCCAAACACTCAAAGGAGATATGTTAACACTACTTAAGAAAACACACTTTCTGATCACTTTTAAAACTGTATTTAAACCATAAAACACATGCATTTATTAAACCAGCCTTTTTTTTTTTTTTTTTTTTTTTTGAGAAGGAGTCTCACCCTGTCTCCTAGACTGGAGTGCAGTGGTGCAATCTCGGCTCACTGCAACCTCTGCCTCCTGGGTTCAAGTGATTCTCCTGCCTCAGGCTCCCAAGTAGCTGGGACTACAGGCAAGCACCACCATGCCCAGCTACTTTTTTGCATTTTTAGTAGAGACTGGGTTTCACCGTGTTAGCCAGAATGAGAGATAGCTCTTAATAACAATCAGTTAGTTCTTCTGTATTGTTTCAGAGAGTCCTTCCCAAAATCCTAGAATTCAGATCTCTAATTCTAATTTACTCTACCTTTGCTTATTACACATGGATAAGGTTTTTACTTTATGACATACCTTTCAGAGATGAAAGGATCCATTTCAGAGGTTGTTCTGTCTCAAAGCAGAAGTCTTATTCAGGCCCTAATTAAACATGGCATTGCTATTTAAACCTTGTGATTTAAGAACAAGATGTAACAGTGGTTCAGCCCTTTGAAGTAAAACACTGCTCCACATGCAGTTAGTAGAGTGGTGGTGATCCGTGCCTGTGTGTAGAACCCATGACACAGCTCAGTTAGGACTGTCCTAGTTCTCTCCTCCACAGGGAAGGGTTGCCTTGTCACCCATCATGTATGCCCCTTTCCCACAAAAAGGAACTGACCCCAAAGTAAGTAATTTTAACGTCTTCTACAATGGACATGCTCATTTCTGCCACTCATCACATGCACCAGGCCCTGGATGTGGCATCCCATGCCCAGAAGTGAAAGCATCTAAAGAGATAAGGCATCCAGCTTCTTGCAAAGAAATCCCACAGACGCCATTACAGTTGTCAAAGGCTGAGCCCAGTTCTACGTCACCTGCCAGCTGGAAAGAGTATCAACAAGTGCTGAGCATCTTGGTGCTGTTGTGATGTAGGAATCTAGGTGAGGGGATTTGGTAACACATGCAAATTGTTTCCAACTTACAATCCAAGTAGAGAAAAGTACCAAGGTTGCAATTGGTGATTAACTTCCAAGTAAAACTAAGCATATATGTAATTTCCTTTTCTTTACAGCTTTTCTTGTATTTAAATATGTGTGAACAAAGGAGATTCTACCACAGGTGACCTGTGTGAACCCCAAGTCTAGATCTTAAGCTAAGCAGTTCATTCTCTGCCCTTCCCCAGGGAGACACAAGGAAGGGACGAGAAGAGATCTTTGCATACCATATCTGTTTCTTCTATACCTGCGTTGACACGAGGGCTTGCAACTCTTGCCTGAACTACATTAATATCATTGAGAGACAGGACCAGCTGGATTTCCTAGGCCAACTAAGAATCGCTAAGCCTAGCTGGGAAGGTGACCGCATCCACCTTTAAACACGGGGCTTACCACTTAGCTCATACCCGACCAGTCAGAGAGCTCACTAAAATGCTAACTAGGCAAAAACGGGAGGTAAAGAAATAGCCAATCATCTAATGCCTGAGAGCACAGCAGGAGGGACAATGATTGGGATATAAACCCAGGCATTCGAGCCAGCAGGCTACCCTCTTTGGGTCCCCTCCCTTTGTATGGGAGCTCTGTTTTCACTTTATTTCACTTTATTAAATCTTGCAACCACACTCTTCTGGTCCATGTTTGTTATAGCTGGAGCTGAGCTTTCCTTCACCATCCATCACTGCTGTTTGCCGCCATCGCAGACCCGCCACTGACTTCCATCCCTCTGGATCCAGCAGGGTGTCCGCTGTGCTCCTGATCCAGGGAGGCGCCCATTGCCACTCGGGATCCGGTTAAAGGCTTGCCATTGTTCTTGCGCGGCTAAGTGCCTGGGTTCGTCCTAATGGAGCTGAACACAGTCACTGGGTTCCACAGTTCTCTTCCATGACCCACGGCTTCTAATAGAGCTATAACACTCACCACATGGCCCAAGATTCCATTCCTTGGAATCTGTGAGGCCAAGAACCCTGGGTCAGAGAACACGAGGCTTGCCACCATCTTGGAAGTGGCCTGCCACCATTTTGGAAGCCCCCGGCCACCATCTTGGGAGCTCTGGGAGCAAGGACCCCTGGTAACAGTATTATAAGCTCGTTCTTCCTATTTTCAACTTTCCTCACAACCAAAATGCCAGAGATACATGTCTAAAACTCAAATGCATTTATGTGACTGTACTTCTTAAAATTTGGCAATGGATTAGATAAAGGCCGGACTATTTGGTAGGACATTCGAGTCTATTCAAAATCGAACCTCCATCTACCTTTCCAATACCATCCTCTGCTATTCTTTTCTGTATACCTTATGATTTAACAAACCTATTTGTTATTCTCTGGACACACTTCCATTGTGTCCCATCTTTGCTTATGCTAGTCTTTCTAGTTACAAGGACGCTTCTTCATTCTGCCAACTGGTGAAAGACTACTTGATCGGCAAGGCTTAACTCGAATATTACTACCTCGATGGAGACTTCCCTATCACCTACCCCTTGAAAAACTCAGTAACACAGATATATAACGTATTGTCACAATCTGCAGCTATTACAGGTGCTCACTTAGTTTTACTCTTCATCAGACTTTCTCTTATTCTCTCATGGTGTTTGTTCATATTCACCCATAGCTCCTATCTCATGGCCCTTCTACATTGTCTGTTCCTCTTGCTACAATAAGATCTTTCTGAGGGCAGAAGCCAAGCATTATACATTTTTGTGTGAGCCTAGCCTCCGTTTATGGTTGAGCCTAGTGTATGGTAAGTGCTTAATAAATATTGAAGGTAGAAAAAGAAAGATAGTGTAGAAGGATGGGGGAAAAATGAGAAGGCAGATTGCTGCCCAGGAGTGAGTTGTTTTCCATTTACCCAGAATGACTGTACCTGCAATTAGCAGAAGAGTAGAGGTTCTACCCAAAAGCACAAAAGGCATTGGTGGTGTCTCTAAATGACTCCTCATCTTTTTACTTTATCAGTGCCACGGAAGCAGGTAAAGAAAATCCTCATGGTTACGAGCAGCTCTGAGTCACCGGCTGATCACCTCCTTGCCTCTGGCAGGAAACTAAGTGAAAATAAACCCAGGTCCCACCATAGCCACTTCCTTCCATCATTTCCTGGTCTGGTCTTGAAGCTATTTGGGTGGGTAAGAGGATAAGACACCTTGCATGAAAAACTTTCACCATTTTCTCTTGCTTTTACCATGCACATAACAGTAATAACTGTCAGTACTAATAATATTAATATTATTATAGTATTCATTGTGCACTCACTACATACACAGACACTGTGCTTGTTGTTTTTGCAATGATATTAGAGATCACAGAAACCCAGACACAGTATCTGTTTATGTGAATGGGGGACCAGTTGCTTTTTCACTAGTGATCACATATGCACAATTAATACTGAATTCAAGGTTCAAGAGGGGCAGTGTCATATGGGGAAGAGCAGTATGGCCAGAGAAGGCAGAAGAGTAGGCTCTGATTTGTGGTTCTTTTAACAAGAGCTAATAATGCCCCAGATCAGGCCCACGGCTTCCTAATCTATATAATAAGGAGTTTCTTCTAGAGCAATGCCTCTCAAACTTTAATGCACTTAGGAGTCATTTGAGGATCTTATTAAAAAGGCAGGGTGAGATTCAGAAGGTCTGGGCTGGGGATTCTACAATCCTAACAAGGTCCTCTGTTACAGCAATGTTGCTGCTCCTCCAGTTACATTTTTAGGGGCAAGCATCTAGAAAAATTCATAAGATGACATTTAGCTCTAAAATTCTATACTAAAGAAGAGACTGGAGGCCATTTGAAGGTCTCTGGACTACAGTTTTATAGTTTCTCCCCGCAGCAAGAGTTAGAAACACGTCTCTCCTTTAAGATCCTAGGAGTCAATGGGTAGACACTGGAGAGCTCCACCCCCATCCAACCATCAAGAAAAGCCAGTGAAAACTCTAAATGTGATAGAACTTGCACCGATTCCGGTGATTTCTAATGACACATTCCCTGCAATGAAAATTTGCAACCCATTTCAAAAGTCTTATTTAGTTCTAAAATCCTCCTTTTCCTCCCTGCCTCCCACCCACACAACCCAGTTTCTTTGAAACATCCCTGTGAGGCAAACCTGAGCTCAGAGCAAGGGTGGGAGTGGGGGACTGTCAAGATGTGAATAACTCAAACTCTTTCTTTTCCCGCTTCAAATATTGGCCTGTTTTAACACTTTATAGACTACAGCTCATTAAGAAAGAAAGAAGAAATCCTGAGCTCCACCCCTCTTCCAATTCCCAAAGCAGTGACTTTCTGAAAAGCTAAGATTCCAGTTGCATGATAATACCCACTTTACAAGGAGGTAGGCACCTGAGTAAAAAAATAACAACAACAACAAAACTGGATTAAAGGATATTCCTGAATCCTAAAACCAGTCATGCTAAAATATTATACATCTTCAGAATTAATTAGAAACCAGTTAATCTCTAATCTAGGAAAATAATATAGCATATCTTGCTTTAATATGTTTGAGCTTTGACTGACATTTCATTTGTTCAGGAGGATTTTTTTGCTCTTTCCTGTCAAGAGACGTTGGCAAAGCTGTATATAATCAACTTTTTCATTCCATCTGGCAAGGACTATTAGGTGTTAAGACAGGAGACGTACAGAGCCTCTGTCATGGATTTGGATATACAGTGTCGGGATATACAGCAGTAACAGGAAGTTTTAATGAGACACCTCAGCCTCCAAATGTGACCTGTTTGAATAGTATTCAAACTATGCCTAACTTCTCCAGTGCTCTCTGCTGGCATTTGCAAAGCAAAAGAATTAAGCAACTGCAAATTGTCTTCCTGAGTCTGCAAACGTCATTCCCAGGTGTGGTGCCTCCATTTCCTTCTCTGGAAAATGGTGATGGAAATGACCCACCTTATTTAATCAGTGTTTATAATACTTAATTAGCCCCTGAGGCCAAAGCAACTAGCTTTAGCGAAGAATGGAAAGTCCTCCACATGGAGCTTTTACCTTCCCTACTTCTGGGACAGAGAGATTCAGCTGCTCCAATGCAGCTGACAATAGCAAAGTGACTTTCACTCCCATCCAGCCTGGGTGGATGGAAAATACGGAGCTAGGGAGGGAGCTAAAAATGAGCCACAGTTCCACTGGGCTCCCAGGACAGTGTAAAACAAAAAATGGGCCAAACAAGATAGTGTATATTTTTAACTCATAAATAGGCCAGCACAATTTTATTTAGTCTTTAGAAAGTGCTGTGGAACAAATTTGGCCACTAATTCGGCCACTAGCCTCCTTTGCCTGCCCATACCTATATTTCGTAATGAATTTTATTTTACTATATAAAAAATATAGTAAGAGGTTTTGTTAGCAATGACTCTACAAAAGGAAATAAACAATTTAAGTAATTACTCTGATTGCTTAAATTATGATCGCTATTTAACTCTAATTACATGACTGTTTCAAGAAATGTTTTCTATACTTTCCCTCTCTTCCCAATAAAAATTATCTGGGTAGATATTGCTATTCTCCTAAACACTTTCTTGTATAGATAAATTAAATACTCAGCTTTCTTCTCTGGAAATCAAGCAGTAAGTCTCTCTGGCATTTAGGTTCTATGCAGTTAAGTTGTAAGTTACAGCCCCTGCCTTTTGAAATTTACAAATCAAAAATTCACTTATTTTTTTTCAAGATGCATTTATTGAGCCTCAATTATTGACCAGACATTGTACTATAAATAAAACACACAAGAGTGACCAAAAGCAAATAGCACCTTCCTCACAGACGTTATAGTCTAGTGGAAAAGTCAAATACTCACACAAATAAATCCTAATTAACAACTAAACTAAATACCAGTTCTATGAAAGATTAAGATTAGGGGACTTAATTCATGCTAAAAAAATAACATTTGAACTGAAAAACTGAAGGATAGGAAAGAGGCAACCAGTTGAAGGGTGTAGAGGAACAGTATGTGCAAAGACCCTGCTGAAGAAGAGAATATAATGTATTACAAGAATCAGAAAAATACTAGAATATAGCTGCCTGTAAAACTAACTGTACAAATGAATGCTATGGAACATTAGAGAAGAAACATTAGGAGAGGTGGTCATGGAACATTTCCTCAAGAAAATAGAACTCAGAGATAGACTTTAAAGAAAGTGAAGATTTTAGAAAGGAAAATCCTAGGTACTTAGTATTTTTGACAACTGCCACAGCAGAAAACAATGGTATCAAAGGACATAAAACATCTTATTTTCTTGTTATGCCTTTAATTTTTGTATCTATGAGCTTGTTCATTTGAAAATGAAAGATACATATTGCCATGTTTTCAAATTGAATTTATACAGAGACGGGCCTACAGTGAAAGAAAAACAGTATTTTTCAGATAAAAATTAATTCAAAAGGATGTAACTTAAATGAAAAAATAAAACTATAAAACCTTAGAAAAAAAAAATAAGAGAAAATCTTCAGGATCCAGGGGTCAGCAAAGAGTTCTTAGTCATGACACCGAAAGTGTAATCCGTTAAAGGAAAAAATGATCATTTAAACCTCATCAAAATTAAAACTTTTGTTCTGCGATAACTCATGTGAAAAGTCTTAAAAGATAAGTGAGAAACTCAAAGAAAATATTTGTATATCCAACAAAGGAATAATACCTAGAATACATTTTTTAAAACTCTGAAAACTCTAAATTTAAAAATTAGAAAATTGACAAAAGACAGGAAGACACATTTCACTGAGGAGGATATAGAGATGACAAACAACACATGAAAAGATGTTCTACCTGTCAGCCATCAGGGAAATGTAAATTAAAACCAGAAAGAGATATCACTGTACACCCATCAGAATGGCTAAGACAAAAATATGAAAACAGCACATGCTGACAGGTTTGAAGAGAAATAGGATCATTCATACTTTGCTGATGTGAATATAAAATGGTACAACCACTCTAGAAAATATTTTGGCTGTTTCTTATGAAATTAAACATGCAATTACTATATGGCCCAGCAATTACTTTCTTGAACACTTATCCCAGAGAAATGAAAACATTTTCACACAAAAACCGATACATAACTGATCATATGAGCTTTATTCATAGTAACTAAAAACTAGAAATAGCCCAGATGTCCTTCACTGGGAGAACGGTTAAACTGTGGTATATATGCACCATGGAATATTGTTCCATGAAATTAGAAGTAAACAACTGTTGATACACACAACACAGATAAATATCTGGAGAATTATGTTGAGGGGAAAAAGCCAATATCCAAATGTTACATTGAATAATTCCATAGATATAACTTTTTGAAACAAAAATAAAATTGAACATGGAAAATAGATATGTGGTTGCCAGAGGTTAGAGATCGGGATGGGAGGCAGGTGGGTGGTTATAAAAGAGCATTCTTGTGTTAATAGAGGAGTTTTGAATCTTTGCTGTTGTTATGGATTTCATGTTTATATCGTCCCCCCAAAATTAATATGTTGAAACCCTTGTCTCCAATAAGAATGGTATTTGGAGGCAGGGCCTTTGGGAAGTAATTCAGTTTAAATGAGGTCTTGAAAGGGGAGTCCCCATGAAGGGATTAGTGCCCTTATAAGAAGAGACCAGAGCTCTTTCTCTCTCTACCATATAAAGATACAGCAAAAAAATGGCCATCAGCCCCCAGGAAGAGAGTCACAACCAGGAACCAAATCCATCAACACTTTGATTTTGCACTTCCAGGATTCAGAACCATGAGAAATACATATTAGTTGTTTAAACTACCCAGTTCGTGGTCTTTGATATAGCAATCGAAGCTGACTAAAATGATTGTGGTGTTAGATTCATGAACCTACAGCTGTTAAAATTATGTAGAACCAAATACACAGGTGCACACACACACACACACACACAAACACATGAGTACAAGGAAAATGGGAAATCTGAAATAAGATCAATGGATTGTATCAGTGTCAACAATCTGGTTGTGGCTGGGCATGGTGGCTCATGCCTATAATCCCAGCACTTTGAGAGGCCAAGGCTGATGGATCACTTGAGGTCAAGAGTTCAAGACCAGCCTGGCCAACACAACATGTTGAAACTCCATCTCTACTAAAAATACAAAAATTAGCCAGGCGTAGTGGTACATACCTGGAATCCCAGCTACTCAGGAGGCTGAGAGGCAGGAGAATCGCTTGAACCCAGGTGGCAGAGGTTGCAATGAGCCGAGATCATGTCACTGCACTGCAGCCTGGGCAACAGAGTAAGACTCCATCTAAAAAAAAATATATATATATATACACACACACACACACACACACAAACACACACACACACACACATAAATATATATCTCCTGGTTGTTATACTATACTATAATTTTGCAAGATGTTCTTATGGGAAAAAAATTAGGCAAGGGATCTCTCTGTATTATCTTTTACAACTGTATGTGAATCTACAATTACATCAATGCAAATTTCAATTTAAAATAGAATTTAAAAACGTACGGCTTCTTCCTGGGAAGAAATTGGTCAGAAATTAACACAAGAACAAAACACGAGGATGTAACTTGCTTGCACTGCTCTCAGTGGCAGAGGGGGCTATCTAAACACCACAGCAATGCAATAAGGAATGTCAGGCACCCTGAATGATAACGCTGTTGAGGTAGCAAAGCAAAGTGGCCTTCAGAACTTTCAAAGACAAGAGAATTCTAGATTTTAACTTGAAAACAGAATTAAAGTGCTAAAATATCAGATATAAAAATACCTTCAGAAAGCATAATTGTAGGGAAAATTTCCAATCTTCCTTTTTTTGAGATGGAGTCTCGCTCTGTCGCCCAGTCTCAAGTGCAGTGGCGTGATCTTGGCTCACTGCAAGCTCCGCCTCCCGGGTTCACGCCATTCTCCTGCCTCAGCCTTCAGAGTAGCTGGGACCACAGGCACCCGCCACTAAGCCCGGCTAATTTTCTGTATTTTTAGTAGAGACGGGGTTTCACCATGTTAGCCAGGATGGTCTCGATCTCCTGACCGCGTCATCTGCCCGCCTATGCCTCCCAAAGTGCTGGGATTACAGCTGTGAGCCTCCGAGCCTGGCCTAATATCTTCTTGTATGAAACACTTATCTGAGTATCTGACATTTAGACTCAGTCCTTCCATGAGATTTTCAGTCTGCATAGACATTGGCTATCTTTTTTTCCAAATTAAAAAAAAAAAAAAAACTGTTTCATTTTTAAAAAGAAGGAAAAGAAAGAAAACAATTTTTCTATCATTATAAAATATTTCTATTTATCTCTAGAAAATTTATTTCCTTTAAAATATTCTGCCTTGTTAACAAATGGTTATACCAACTTTTGCTTGGTTAGTGTTAGCTGTAATATATATATTTTTACATCTTTTATTTTCAGTCTTTGAGTGCTTTTACACTTGAGTTATGTTTCTTTTAGCAGTTGATGCTGTTGTTATTGTTTTTAATGTAGTATAACAGTTGTGGAAAGGTATCAGTTTAGGTTGTTATACTTTTAATTAGGTATAACAGTCATTGTCTTTTAATTAGAGTATTTAGTTATTTTACTTTCAATGTTAATGAAATATTTGGCCTTAAATATACCATTGTGGTTTTTTTATTTGTCTCACCTGTTCGGTTTTCTCTCTTACTTTGTAGATTATTTTCTTTTAAAATAAATCACTTAGATTAAATTTAGGGTTTTTTTCTACATTAACTATTTTTTAGTATTTTATTTCCCTTTATTATTTTAATAGCTATACATTATTTCACTGCTCTTTCAGTGGTTATGCTAGAGACTACAACATGTGTCTTTGATATATCAAAAGCCTCATGTGAATTAATAATTTTACCTATTCTTGGCTAATGTTAGAACCTTAGAACATTTAACACTCTTCTAATGTCTGCCTATTTTCTATTGTTTTCATGTCTTTTTTATTATAAATGTGTGTGACTTCCTTAGACATTATCTTATTATTATCTAAAATAAATATTTATTTAGATTCACTCTCATATAGACCATTATCACACTTTTCATTCCTTTCAGCATCATTGACTTCTCATCAGACACGAATATTGACAATTTTAAAGCATATTAGATACAGTGGAAGAGAGGATGAGTAAACTAGAAGACAGATCTGAAGAACGTATCAAAATTGAAACACACAAAAAAAGAAAGATAAGAGATATAAGGCTATGGTGGAAAAAAAGTCTAAAATATATGTATTTGTAGTTCCAAAAGAAGGAAATTTAGTGAAAGGGACAGACTAAAAAACTTAGGTGAATCTATTCTGTTTTAAAATATACATTTATTGAGTTTAATTTGTTATTGATTATTCAGTCCTAGAACATCATTGTAATTCATTTTTGTATATTTCAGTTCTTGCCTGAAATTTTTAATCTTACATTTTACTTCTTTAAACATACTAAACATTCTCATTTTAAAGTTGATAATTTCATTAACTTGATCCCTTGTATTTTTAAAATTGTCTATTGTTTCCCTTGTTTTTTAATTGTGTTCTTACATTTCTGATTATATTTGATTGTATATTGAACATTGCATATAAAAATCATAGAGATATTTGCATTCTAAAATAATATTACCTTTCCTCAGAACATTTTCTTCTGATAAGTAACTAGGGAAATAACAATTCCAAACCCCTATAATCCAACAAGAGATTTATTTGATTAAAAGCAAGGCATCAGTCCATGTAGAGGTTTATTTATTTAGAATTTACCCTTAATCCTAGCATATCATCCTTCTAAGCCTCAACCAAAAGCATAAGGGCTTTGCCAAAGCTCCTGTGCTTGCAGGTTGTGAACTCCAGTAGAGACGCTCATCAACTTATGATGGGATTACAACCCAATAAACTCACTCTAAATTTAAAATATTGCAAGTCAAAAATGCATTTAATACCACCTCACTCATCAAATATCACAGCACAGTCCTGCCTAACTCACAGGTACTCAGAACACTTACATTAGCATATAAATGAGCAAAATTCTTTGAAACAAAGCCTATTTTATAGTATAGTGTTGAATATCTCATGGAATTAATTGACTACTGTACTGAAAGGGAAAAACAGAATGGTTGTATAGGAACTCAAAGTACTATTTCTACTGAATGCATATCACTTTTGCACCATTATAAGTCAAAAATTTGTTGTCAAACCATTGTAAATTGGAGATTGTCTGTATCTGCTCCCAAGTCATTTTAGTCTACTAACAGCTCTGCCCCACTATGTTTTCCAAATCCATGATGTCCCTAAGGTTAAAAGCTCCCTCTCTACATTTTTTATTAAAGATTTTTGGCTTAATACTTTTTTGCTGCCTTGTTAAATCTCAATGCTTCAGACAGATTTTTCTCCCAGAGTTTTTAGATTGTTTCCAGTGGAAGGGATGGTCTAAGCTGTCTAGTCTGCATTAGTAAAAGGGGAATTCTCAGTTGCGTTTTTATGTTGATATTTGTATAATTTCCCCCATTTTTACTCTGGAGACTTTTGGCCAGAGTCATCAATTCTTCTGTTCCAGTATGCAATGTTTATTCCCTAACCCTGCTTTTGTGAAAGATAGAAGTTCTTTGTCCTCATATGTCTTAAAAAATATGTTTTCCATTCAATAGGAAGTTTTTCTCGCAGTGGTATTTTGTTTGGTCATTTTAATTCAAATTTTAGAAGCCATTTGTCATATTATCTTCTAGCACTTTGGGTTACTGATGAAAACTCAACTTATTGGATCTGGGAAAATTTTTTCTTTCTTGTCTTTTTCTTCTTTTCTCTCTTTTCATTTCTTTTTCCTTCTTCCTCCTCTTCTACTTCTATTCTACCTCCTTCTTGTTTGTCAATGACTGCTAATCCTCTCTTTTTCTCTTTTGAAATTTCTATTGGGTAAATGTTGGATCTTCATTATTGGTGATCTATATCCATATTCCTTGCCTCCCAAAATTATCTTTATTGGTTTCTATAATAAATTCTAACAACTTAACAAATTTTATGTTTTACCCTTTCTATTAGATTTCTATGTGTGTATTTTGGCAATCGTATTATTAATTTTTCTCTTAATTTTTAGGAGTTTTCTTTCTTGTTTTATTACTGTTCCATTCCTATAGTATTCTGTAGTTGTTTTAGAAATGGAGTATTGTACTTAACAATACTGATTTTTGTGAGTGTCTCTATGTGGTGGCTTTAAAATACCTAAGTCCACAAATTCTTTTACACTACATCCTTCAAAAGATAGAGACAAATTCCCTTCCCCTTGAATGGGGACTGAACTGAGTGACTCACCACTAATGAATAGAATATGACAGAAGTTGTCACCCATAAAATGACAAATGAAGCAGTTTAAAATCTAAAAGTACCAATGTATATGGGCACAAATCTCATTCATCTGTACTCATAAGTTGTAGAACAACTTCTGTATGACAATGCTTAAGGACATGTTCAATTTAAATACAAGTTTAAATATTCTAGAAAGATAATATGACATTTAAAAATACAGGAACAGGCTACATTAATAGTGAGCTTAAATTCCACAAGTCACTAAAAGTAGGTTTTACGCAACCAGGTAAATCAAACATTTCCTTTCCAGGAAGGAAAGGTTTGCCATAAAAGACCAAGGCAGAAAAAGAGATAACATATTCAATTAGTGGAAACAGGTAATTCCATATAGAATAGACAGATAAATGGCTGGCTGAAACTGGAACAGCCCAGGCCTAGTGGTAGTAACATGCCAGTGAAAGAAGAAGGACTTGTTTCCTAATCCCTCATGAGGCTTCATGCATAGTGGGAATCCTTGCTAACTTACCTGATTGTATGACTACCAATACACAGTTTTATTTCCATGCTTTCATGTGTGAGAAACTGAGCTAAGTACTAGATATATAACAGTTAGAAAAAATAGGCATCAGCCTGTTTAGAAACTTATTTTCTTGAGAGAGATGGAAACATTAATCAAATAGTCACACAAATAGTTATTTGACTAAGTCAGTATTTCCCAAACTTTTGAACATTGAAATGATTAAAAATTAAAATGTATTGATGTAACACCAACAAAAGATCATAAGATATAATGTGCAAATGAATGAAAGTAGACAGCAAGAAACAGCATCACATATTACTTAATTACAGTGAGTAGTCATAACAATTTGATTTATGTGTATTTTTTATTTTGTAATAGAAAAAATCCAAATTAGAGAGAGAAAACATTTTATTAAAAACAAGAATAAACAAGATAATAAAATGTCACAATATGTGTTAAAAAAAAAAGACAAGATATATAAGATAGACCAGCAAAGACAAAATAGACCACATACATCAAAATGATAGTTAGTTTGTAAATGCGGCCTATGCATCAATGCACAAACTGAATGTCATTTACTCATGCATCAGGTGATCAATCATGCAACATCTTGACATTCTTCCTGATAGCACCTCATTGCTTAAAAGGCAGACTATTGCACAGTAAAACAAACAAGAATATAAAGGTTTTAAATATTTTTATACATATATATTTTAAATGCTTTTTATAAAAAAAAAATATTCCATGTATCACTTTATTTTCATGAATACTCCTCCTCCCCTAAGTGTTTCTTGGGATACTCTGTATAAGGACCAATGGGGAACTCACTAGAGGAATATGTTTTAATTGTCAATAGAATAACAAGATAATAGAATGTTAATAATAGAAATTGACTTTAGAGATAATTTTCATTAAAATGAATAGTATTATAAAAGAAGAAATTCAAAATTCTCATATACATTTAGTATTTTAGAGATGGTAAAAAGTATTAAAGGGTATTTAATTAGATTTCCCATTGAAATTATGACATTGCATAACATTTAGACCAGGCACTCACATAGTATCCACCTTGAAGTTTTCAGTTGTACATTAATTCCTCCATTTGTTCAGTAAATATTAATGGACACTCTTGTTGTGCTAGAGATTGTGAGGATACAAAACCTTAAAAAACATAGTCTTGTAAGCCCTCAAACACCTTACAGTTTAAAAGTGGATCATAATATTAACAATGAAGTAAAAATCGCATTTGATGTGCTAAAAAAGAAAAAATAATAATTATGGAGTTTTAAATAAGCTAAAAATAACAGATTCAGTATTCAGTGTCAGCTTTGTAAAAATACGGTACTTTTTCATGTGCAATGATTGGGGTACCGACAGTCATCATTCCAGGTAAAAGAACTAGCATTATACAGAGGCATATACGCAAACAGCCACCATGTATATTTAGGGCGACTTTGGTGCTCAGTTTGGCAGGGGCTGATATGTAATGACTTCATTGTTAAACTCCGTATTTTTTCTTTCAAAGAAGATGATAAGCGTATCTATCAATTCCAAACATTTTCTTGTGTCCTTTGTAATTCCTTTCTCCCTTTCCACACTTCCACCAACTCTACACAACCAATGGTCTGTGTTAGTCACCATATGTTAGTTTATGTTTCCTAAAATTTTACATATGTGGAATCATACAGTGTGTAATCTTGTTTTGATGGTGTTCTTTAGGCATAATTATTTTGAGATTTATCCATGCAATTGCATGTATCAGTCATTCATTCTTATTGCTGAGTAATATTCCAGTGCATGGATATAACACAATTAATGTATCTATTCACCTATTGATACATATTTCAGTTGCTTTCAGTTTGGGGAAACTATAAATAAAGCTTCTGTGGATATTTGCATACCCATCTTTACTTATTCTTTTCTATTTTTGTTGCATATATCAATAGCATTAAAGACTGGCATATTATTTCTTTCTTGCATTGCTATAAAGAAATACCTGAGACTGGGTGATTTATACAGAAAAGAGGTTTACTTGCCTCACAGTTCTGCAGGCTGTCTAGGAAGCATGATGCTGAAATCGGTTTGGTTTCTGGAGAGGCTTTAGAAAACTTACAAGGATAGTCGGGGGTGAAGGAGAAACAGGTATGTCTTAGGTGGCCAGAACAGGGGGAAGAGAGAGAGAAGAGAGGTGCCACATGCTTTAAAACAACCAGATTTAGTGAGAACTCACTCACTATCATGAGAACAGCACCAAGGCAATGGTGCTCGACCATTCATGTGAAACCACTCCCATGATCCAATCACCTTCCCACCAGGCCTCACTTCCAACTCTGGGGATTACAATTCGTCACAAAATTTGGGTGGGGACACAGATCCAAACTGTATGAAATGGGTTGAATGGTGGCTGTATGTTTACCTTTTTAAAGAAACTGCCAAATTCTTTTTCAAAGTCTTTGTACTGTCTTTTATTTCTGTCAGCAATCTATGAGTATTCCAGTTATTACACATCCTTGCCAATATTTGATATGGTCAGTCTTTAATTTTAGTTATTCTAAGAGATTGTAATGATATGCTAATGCTTTTATTTTGCATTTCCCTAATAAATGGTGATGTTCATCATTTTTTCATGTTCTTGTCATTCATACATCCTTTATCCATTTTACGGTTGACTGTTTTTATTATTGAGTTTGAGTGCCTTTCACAACTCATGGCTATAAGTCCTTTATCAAACACGTTGTTTGCCAGAACTTTCTCCCAGTCTGTGGCTTATCTTCTCATTATCCTAATAGTGTCATGTAAAGAGCCTAAGTTTTTAATTTTGATGAAGTCCCATTTATCAGTTTACTCTTATGGATTGTGCTTCTGATGTTGAGACTTGTTCTCTGGCCTAAAGCAGAGGTCAAGAAATTTTCTCTGTAAAGGGTTAGACACCACATAATTCATTGTACGACCTCTGTCACAAATATTCAAGTCTGCCATGGTGGCTGTAGACAATGCATAACCAATACGCATGGTTGTATTCTCATAAAACTTCATTTACAAAGAAAAGAGAGCCAGATTTGGCCTGCGGGGCATAGTTTGTTGACAATCAGGCTAGAATATGGTCTATAGTGGTTAATATTCTATGTCTAAGGAAAAATCTGGGTATTCTTTTTGGGGGAGAATTATTGTATGACTGTCACTTAAGTCAAATTGGTTGATAGTGGTTTTTAAGTTGTCTATAGACAGTCTTTCTTTCTTCTTTATTGCTTGCTTGTTCTATCAGTTATTGAGAGGGGATGTTGAAATATCTAAGTAAAACTGTTATTTTTTTACCATTTCTCATTAGTTTTGCTTCATGTATTTTATAACAGTTACTTGGCAAAAAAAAAAAAAATAGGATTATGTTCTCTGAGAAATCTACCCTTTATCATTATGCAATGATCTCCTTCATCTAAGGTAATAATTTTGTCATAAAAATCTACTTTATTAGATATTAAAATAGCCACTCCAGCTTTCTTTTGATTAGCGTTAATGTGGCTACCTTTCCCATGCTTTCACTTTTAACTTACTGTGTCTTTACATTTAAAGTGGATTTCTGGACAGCAAGTACAACTGACCCTTGAACAACGTGGGTATTAAGGGTGCCAATCTCTGCGCAGTGAAAAGTTTGTGTATAACTTTTGACTCCCCTAAAACTTACCTACTAACAGCCGACTGTTGATCAAAACTTTACTGATAACATAAAAAGCTGATTAGCACATATTTTGTGTGTTGTATGTATGATATACTATATTTTTACAATAAAGCAAGATAGAGAAAAGAAAATGTTATTAGGAAAACCATAAGGCAAAAAATATTTACTGTTAAGTGAAAGTTTATCAGCATAGAGATCTTCATCCTTGTCTTCATGTTGAGCAGGCTGAGAAGGAGGAGGAGGAGGAGGGGTTTGTCGTGCTGTTTCAGGGGCGGCAGAGGCAAAGGCAAATCTTTGTATAAGTCAATCCTTGAAGTTCAAAGCCATGATGTTCAGGGGTCAGCTGTAGTTAGACATTGCTTTCTTATCCAACCTGACACTCTCTACCTTTTCATTGGGGCATTTCAACTATTTACACTTAATGTGGTATAGATGGTTGAGTTTAAACCTACCATCTTGCTGTTCATTTTCTATTTTTCTAATTTTTTTAGTTTTCTTTTATCCTCCTTTTCTGCATTGTTTTGTACTAATTAAATATATTTTTATGATTCCCCTTTGGTTTGTTTACCAGCTACAGCTCTTTCTTTTATATTTAGGGTTTCTGATACACATTTTTAACTTACCAGATTCTACCTTCAAGCAACATACTTCATATCCAGTATCAGGAACTTACAACTTACAATGTGTGCTCCCGTTTCTAGCCCCTACTTTTATGCTTTTGTTGTCATGTATTTTTCTTCTACATATGTGAGAAAGCTCACAATACATGTTTACTTTCTTTAAACATTCAATTATATTTTAAAGAGACTTAAACAAGAAAGGCTTCTTTATATTTAACTACAGAATTACCATTTTTACATTTTTCATGGTTCCATATTACTACTCAGTGTCATTTTTGTCTCCCTTTATCATTTCTTATAACGTAGGTCTGCTGGTGATGAGTTCTTTCAGCTTTTATACATCTGAAAATGCCTTTATCTTACCTTAATTATGGAAAGATAATGCCATACAGTAAAGAATTCTGAAATTAACAGGGGTTTTTGGTTTCTGTTTTCTTTTGTTTCTATTTTTAGTACTTTAAAGATGTTCCACTGTCTGGCTTACATTGTTTCCCATGAGAAATATGCTATCTTTTTGTTTGTTCATCTATACATAATGTGTCTTTTCTTCCTCTGGCTACTTGTAAGATTTTCTCTTTATCACTGATTTTAAGCAAATTGATTTTTATGCACTTTGCTGTAGCTTCTTTTATGTTTCTTGTGCTTGGGGATTCGTGAGCTTCCTGGATCTGTGGATTTATAGTTTATATCAAATTTGGAACATTTTTATCACTATTTCCCTAACTTCCTTGGCGTCTTTGGAATCCTGCATTCATCTCCTCAACCCAAGGAGACTCTGGGACCACATTTGGTGATACCTCCTGGAAACCTGGTCCAGGTTGGAAGCTGGGACAATCATAACACTCTCCTCAATTGTTTTCCATCTCTAAGAGATCACTGCTCTTTGTCACCTGATGTTCACTGTTTTGAGAACATTTTTTAAAAAATACCTTGCTCATTTCTTTAATTACTTCAGGTGAAAGAGTAAATTCAGTCTTTGTTACTACAATTCACTCAGAAGTTGAAGTATAAACTCATGGATTTTTTATGATCCTCCTTTTGTTACTACATTTTAATTTTATTGCATTATCATTGGAGAAGATATTCTATATGCATTGGACATTTGGAATTCCTTATACTGTTCATAAGGTCTAATCCATGGTTTATTTTTATAAATATTGCATATGTACTTTGGGGGAAAAGAAAGTATCCTTTCCATCTGTTACGTATAGAATTCTACGTATAGTAGCTTGAAATTTATACATTTGTTTATGTGCTTAATTCACTACTTATGTTTTTCCCATTTGTTCCATCAGTTTCTGAACAGGGTATGTTCAGACTCCATCTAAAATTTTTGTTTTTTTTTTTTTTTTTTTTTTTGAGACGGAGTCTCGCTCTGCCGCCCAGGCTGGAGTGCAGTGGCCGGATCTCAGCTCACTGCAAGCTCCGCCTCCCGGGTTCACGCCATTCTCCTGCCTCAGCCTCCTGAGTAGCTGGGACTACAGGCGCCCGCCACCGCGCCCGGCTAGTTTTTTGTATTTTTTAGTAGAGACGGGGTTTCACCGGGTTAGCCAGGATGGTCTCGATCTCCTGACCTCGTGATCCGCCCGTCTCGGCCTCCCAAAGTGCTGGGATTACAGGCTTGAGCCACCGCGCTGGGCCCATCTAAAATTTTTGATTCAGTTTTTTCCCATTTTGGTTCTGGTAGCTATGTTTTAATATATTTAGGGATTGTATGGGAAGGTCCATATATATTTATGATTAATATTCCTTACCTTCACATAGTGAATTTTACCAGTATGTAACGTCATTCTTGTTTTTTTAATGAAAATTACCTTAAATTCTTGTTTCACATATTCAAATTGGTCTTCAAGCCTTTTTTTTGGGTCATATTTATTTGCTGTCTTTTTTTTCTATTCGTTTATTTTGAATATTATTGGTCTATTAATTTTAAGGTACCTATTTTGGATAATATAATGCCATAGCACTGGAAAACACAAGAATACATATGTAGTCATGTAGTTGTTTGATGATGAGGTTATGTTCTGAGAAATGCATCAGGTGATTTTGTCATTGTGCAAACATCACAGAGTATACTTACACAGACCGAGATGGTATAGCCTGCTACACACCTAGGCTGTATGGTAGTGGCTATTGCTCTTTCAAGGCTGCAAACCTGTACAGCATGTTACAATACTAAATACTGTAGGCAACTGTAACACAGTGATAAATATTTGTGCATCAAACATAGAAAATGTACAGTAAAAATACAGATTATAATCTTAAGAGACCGCTGTTGTATATGTGGTCAGTCATTGACCTAAACCTTATGCGGCATGTGACTTTAACAAAATATACTCAATATCCCTTCATAGAAAAATATAAAATATTATTGAAAGAAATTAAGGAATACTTAAATAAGTATAGGCATGCACTATGTTCAAGATTTGGTAGATCCAATATTATAAGGACATCAAGTCTACCAAATTGATTTATGCATCAAATACAATTCTAATAAAAATACCCAGAGGTTATTTTGTAGAAATTTTTTAAACCAATTCTAAAATTCACTTGGAAATGCAAAACAATGGCTAAGGTAATCTTAAGAAGAATAATATGGCAAGACCTACTCTATCAGATATTAAGACTGCAGTTGTTTTAAAAGAGTGTAATATTGGCACATGTATAGGTTAATAGGTAAATCGAACATAATGGAGCATCTGATTTCAGACCCACACCTGATTTATGATAATGCTAGTACTGCAGACCATTAGAAAAGAACTGACTCTTTAGGAGGTGGGTTATTCAATCAGATATCTACATGAAAAAAATGAAAATTGACTCTAACATCACTTTATTTGCACAAATAAATTTCAAGTGAATTGTAAACCTGTGACTTCTATAGTACAATATGAAACTTAGGATCTAGAAAATTTTCTCAGTACACAAAAGCACTAGTCATAAATGAAAAGTTGATAAATTATAATTATCTTATTATCATTATATGCCAATTAGAATTAAGAAGTTCTGTTCTTCAGAAAACATCATTAAATGAATGAAAAGTCAAGCCATAAAGTAAGAGACAATATTCATACTGACTCATATTCTATAAGTAAAAACTCATATCTATCAAAAAGAAAAACAATATCCAAATGGAAAATGATGAAGAACCTAAATACTTCAAAAAATAAACTAGCAAAATGTCCAACAAAAATGTATAAAGGTCTGCCATCTCATTAAAAATTAAAACAATGTAAATGAAAACAATGAGGTATTACTAAAACACCCCACATATAGAGTAAAATTATTATAATAAAACAAAACAAAGTATATTGTCAATATCTAACATTGGCAAAGATATAGAGCAACTAGAATTTTCATCTTCCTCAGTGGGAATACAAATTGGCATGATTGCTTTTAATACCAATGTGGCATTATTTGCCACTGTAGACTGAAGGTGTGTTCCCTCAAAAGTCCTATGTCCACCCCAATCCCTGATGGCATTTGGAGGTGCAACCTTTGGGGGGTGATTAGCTCATGAGGGCCGAGTCCTCATGAAAGGGATTTTATAAGGGCACTCCCTTATAAAAGAAACCCTAGAGAACCTCTTCACCCATGCCACCACGTGAAGTTACAGCAGGAAAACAGACATCTACGAACCACGCCACCATGGACCCTCTCCAGACACCGAATCTGCTGGCACCTTGAAATTGGACTTCTCAGTCTTCAGAACTGTGGTAAATGAATTTCTGTTGTTTATAAGCCACCTAGTTTATGGTGTTTTGTTACAGCAGCCCAAATGGATAAAGATGTTTACTAAAGACAAAACTTATTACCTATGCAAATGAAGTCTTGTACAGGAAAATTCACAGCAGTTCTATTTGTAATAATATCCAAATGGAAACAGTTCAAATGTCCATCAAGGTAAAATAAATTGTGTTATGTTTATACAATGAAATGCTATATAGCAATGAAAATTAAGATTTTTGTGATAATCATCTTTTTTTTCTTTTTTCCTTTTTTTTTTTTTTTTTTTTTTTTTTTTTTTTTTTTTTTTTTTTTTTTTTTTTTTTTTTTTT
>NC_037682.1:118242400-118243643 GCF_003255815.1 Theropithecus gelada | reverse complement strand
TGGTTTTGATTTGCATTTCTCTGATGGCCAGTGATGATGAGCATTTTTTCATGTGTCTGTTGGCTGTATGAATGTCTTCTTTTGAGAAATGTCTGTTCATATCCTTTGCCCACTTTTTGATGGGGTTGTTTGTTTTTTTCTTGTAAATTTGTTTGAGTTCTTTGTAGGTTCTGGATATCAGCCCTTTGTCAGATGAGTAGATTGCAAAAATTTTCTCCCATTCTGTAGGTTGCCTGTTCACTCTGATGGTAGTTTCTTTTGCTGTGCAGAAGCTCTTTAGTTTAATTAGATCCCATTTGTCAATTTTGGCTTTTGCTGCTGTTGCTTTTGGTGTTTTAGACATGAAGTCTTTGCCCATGCCTATGTCCTGAATGGTACTACCTAGGTTTTCCTCTAGGATTTTTATGGTATTAGGTCTAACATTTAAGTCTCTAATCCATCTTGAATTAATTTTCATATAAGGAGTAAGGAAAGGATCCAGTTTCAGCTTTCTACTTATGGCTAGCCAATTTTCCCAGCACCATTTATTAAATAGGGAATCCTTTCCCCATTTCTTGTTTCTCTCAGGTTTGTCAAAGATCAGATGGCTGTAGATGTGTGGTATTATTTCTGAGGACTCTGTTCTGTTCCATTGGTCTATATCTCTGTTTTGGTACCAGTACCATGCTGTTTTGGTTACTGCAGCCTTGTAGTATAGTTTGAAGTCAGGTAGCGTGATGCCTCCAGCTTTGTTCTTTTGACTTAGGATTGTCTTGGAGATGCGGGCTCTTTTTTGGTTCCATATGAACTTTAAAGCAGTTTTTTCCAATTCTGTGAAGAAACTCATTGGTAGCTTGATGGGGATGGCATTGAATCCATAAATTACCTTGGCCAGTATGGCCATTTTCACGATATTAATTCTTCCTATCCATGAGCATGGTATGTTCTTCCATTTGTTTGTGTCCTCTTTTATTTCACTGAGCAGTGGTTTGTAGTTCTCCTTGAAGAGGTCCTTTACATCCCTTGTAAGTTGGATTCCTAGGTATTTTATTCTCTTTGAAGCAATTGTGAATGGAAGTTCATTCCTGATTTGGCTCTCTGTTTGTCTGTTACTGGTGTATAAGAATGCTTGTGATTTTTGCACATTAATTTTGTATCCTGAGACTTTGCTGAAGTTGCTTATCAGCTTAAGGAGATTTTGGGCTGAGACAATGGGGTTTTCTAAATATACAATCATGTCATCTGCAAACAGGGACAATTTGAC
>NC_037682.1:118089488-118242001 GCF_003255815.1 Theropithecus gelada | reverse complement strand
AGTGTCCAGGAAATTATCCATTTCTTCTAGATTTTCCAGTTTATTTGCATAGAGGTGTTTATAGTATTCTCTGATGGTAGTTTGTATTTCTGTGGGGTCGGTGGTGATATCCCCTTTATCATTTTTAATTGCGTCGATTTGATTCTTCTCTCTTTTTATCTTTATTAGTCTTGCTAGTGGTCTGTCAATTTTGTTGATCTTTTCAAAAAACCAACTCCTGGATTCACTGATTTTTTGGAGGGTTTTTTGTGTCTCTATCTCCTTCAGTTCTGCTCTGATCTTAGTTATTTCTTGCCTTCTGCTAGCTTTTGAATGTGTTTGCTCTTGCTTCTCTAGTTCTTTTAATTGCGATGTTAGAGTGTCAATTTTAGATCTTTCCTGCTTTCTCTTGTGGGCATTTAGTGCTATAAATTTCCCTCTACACACTGCTTTAAATGTGTCCCAGAGATTCTGGTATGTTGTATCTTTGTTCTCATTGGTTTCAAAGAACATCTTTATTTCTGCCTTCATTTCGTTATGTACCTAGTAGTCATTCAGGAGCAGGTTGTTCAGTTTCCATGTAGTTGAGCGGTTTTGATTGAGTTTCTTAGTCCTGAGTTCTAGTTTGATTGCACTGTGGTCTGAGAGACAGTTTGTTATAATTTCTGTTCTTGTACATTTGCTGAGGAGTGCTTTACTTCCAATTACGTGGTCAATTTTGGAGTAAGTACGATGTGGTGCTGAGAAGAATGTATATTCTGTTGATTTGGGGTGGAGAGTTCTATAGATGTCTATTAGGTCTGCTTGCTGCAGAGATGAGTTCAATTCCTGGATATCCTTGTTCACTTTCTGTCTCATTGATCTGTCTAATGTTGACAGTGGAGTGTTGAAGTCTCCCATTATTATTGTATGGGAGTCTAAGTCTCTTTGTAAGTCTCTAAGGACTTGCTTTATGAATCTGGGTGCTCCTGTATTGGGTGTATATATATTTAGGATAGTTAGCTCTTCCTGTTGAATTGATCCCTTTACCATTATGTAATGGCCTTCTTTGTCTCTTTTGATCTTTGATGGTTTAAAGTCTGTTTTATCAGAGACTAGGATTGCAACCCCTGCTTTTTTTTGTTCTCCATTTGCTTGGTAAATCTTCCTCCATCCCTTTATTTTGAGCCTATGTATGTCTCTGCATGTGAGATGGGTCTCCTGAATACAGCAGACTGATGGGTCTTGACTCTTTATCCAGTTTGCCAGTCTGTGTCTTTTCATTGGAGCATTTAGTCCATTTACATTTAAGGTTAAGATTGTTATGTGTGAACTTGATCCTGCCATTATGATATTAACTGGTTATTTTGCTCGTTAGTTGATTCAGTTTCTTCCTAGCCTCGATGGTCTTTACATTTTGGGCATGTTTTTGCAATGGCTGGTACCGGTTGTTCCTTTCCATGTTTAGTGCTTCCTTCAGGGTCTCTTGTAAGGCAGGCCTAGTGGTGACAAAATCTCTAAGCATTTGCTTATCTGTAAAGGATTTTATTTCTCCTTCACTTATGAAACTTAGTTTGGCTGGATATGAAATTCTGGGTTTAAAATTCTTTTCTTTAAGAATGTTGAATATTGGCCCCCACTCTCTTCTGGCTTGTAGAGTTTCTGCCGAGAGATCTGCTGTGAGTCTGATGGGCTTCCCTTTGTGGGTAACCCGACCTTTCTCTCTGGCTGCCCTTAAGATTTTTTCCTTCATTTCAACTTTGGTGAATCTGGCAATTATGTGTCTTGGAGTTGCTCTTCTCGAGGAGTATCTTTGTGGCGTTCTCTGTATTTCCTGGATTTGAATGTTGGCCTGCCCTACTAGGTTGGGGAAGTTCTCCTGGATGATATCCTGAAGAGTGTTTTCCAACTTGGTTCCATTTTCCCCCTCACTTTCAGGCACCCCAATCAGACGTAGATTTGGTCTTTTTACATAATCCCATACTTCTTGCAGGCTTTGTTCATTTCTTTTTCTTCTTTTTTCTTTTGGTTTCTCTTCTCGCTTCATTTCATTCATTTGATCCTCAGTCGCTGATACTCTTTCTTCCAGTTGATCGAGTCAGTTACTGAAGCTTGTGCATTTGTCACGTATTTCTCGTGTCATGGTTTTCATCTCTTTCATTTTGTTTATGACCTTCTCTGCATTAATTACTCTAGCCATCAATTCTTCCACTTTTTTTTCAAGATTTTTAGTTTCTTTGTGCTGGGTACGTAATTCCTCCTTTAGCTCTGAGAAATTTGATGGACTGAAGCCTTCTTCTCTCATCTCGTCAAAGTCATTCTCCATCCAGCTTTGATCCGTTGCTGGCGATGAGCTGCGCTCCTTCGCCGGGGGAGATGTGCTCTTATTTTTTGAATTTCCAGCTTTTCTGCCCTGCTTTTCCCCCATCTTTGTGGTTTTATCTGCCTCTGGTCTTTGATGATGGTGATGTACTGATGGGGTTTTGGTGTAGGTGTCCTTCCTGTTTGATAGTTTTCCTTCTAACAGTCAGGACCCTCAGCTGTAGGTCTGTTGGAGATTGCTTGAGGTCCACTCCAGACCCTGTTTGCCTGGGTATCAGCAGCAGAGGCTGCAGAAGATAGAATATTTCTGAACAGCGAGTGTACCTGTCTGATTCTTGCTTTGGAAGCTTCCTCTCAGGGGTGTACTCCACCCTGTGAGGTGTGAGGTGTCAGACTGCCCCTAGTGGGGGATGTCTCCCAGTTAGGCTACTCAGGGGTCAGGGACCCACTTGAGCAGGGAGTCTGTCCCTTCTCAGATCTCAACCTCCGTGTTGGGAGATCCACTGCTCTCTTCAAAGCTGTCAGACAGAGTCGTTTGCATCTGCAGAGGTTTCTGCTGTGTTTATTATTTACTGTGCCCTGTCCCCAGAGGTGGAGTCTACAGAGACAGGCAGGTTTCCTTGAGCTGCTGTGAGCTCCACCCAGTTCGAGCTTCCCAGCAGCTTTGTTTACCTACTTAAGCCTCAGCAATGGCGGGCGCCCCTCCCCCAGCCTCGCTGCTGCCTTGCCGGTAGATCACAGACTGCTGTGCTAGCAATGAGGGAGGCTCAGTGGGTGTGGGACCCTCCCGGCCAGGTGTGGGATATGATCTCCTGGTGTGCCTGTTTGCTTAAAGAGCAGTATTGGGGTGGGAGTTACCCGATTTTCCAGGTGTTGTGTGTCTCAGTTCCCCTGGCTAGGAAAAGGGATTCCCTTCCCCCTTGCGCTTCCCAGGTGAGGCGATGCCTCGCCCTGCTTCAGCTCTCGCTGGTCGGGCTGCAGCAGCTGACCAGCACCGATCATCCGGCACTCCCCAGTGAGATGAACCCAGTACCTCAGTTGAAAATGCAGAAATCACCGGTCTTCTGTGTCGCTCGCGCTGGGAGTTGGAGACTGGAGCTGTTCCTATTCGGCATCTTGCTCCGCCCCAGCTGATTCTTGAGCAATGAGTGTCTTTAGGCAAAAAGACACATGAAGGGAGAAAGACACACCAGGATGAGGAAACAAGTATACAAAAGGTATGGAAAAGTAACAGTGTCTGCTGTCTCTAATCAATAAAGAGGCATTTGGCAAGACCGAGGTTCAGGCTGTGAAGGAGGGAACTGGCAATGGGACAGGAAAGCTATGTTGCTTTGACTCTCCCTATATATCATGATAACAGGTTTATGCTCTATCTTGGTGACTACTACGGACTGAATTGTATCCTCCTGAAAGTCATAGGTTAAAGCCCTAACCTCCAATGTGACTGTATTTGGAGCTAGGGCTTTTAGGAGGTGATTAAGGTTAAATGTGGTCATATGGTGGGGTCCTAATCCAATAGGATTGGTGTCCTTATGAGAAGAGGAGGACAGAGCAATGTCTCCCATTTGAGGACAGGCCATGTGAGGACACAGCAAAAGGTGGCCATCCACAAGCCAGGAAGAGAACCCTCACTAAAACTTGGCCATGCTGGCATCCTGATCTTAGACTTCCAGCCTCCAGAACTGTGAGAAAATGGATTTCTGTTATTTAAGCCATCAGCCTGTGATATTTTGCTATGGCAGTATGAGTGGATCAGGGCAGAAACCATCCACATGTTTAAGCAAGGGAATGATATTACAGAACTGCGTTTGAAATGCACTTATGTGGTAGAACAGTAGCTTAGGCAGTGGAGAGGGTCTTTGTTAGTCTGCAGACTAGGCAGTGAGTTGAGGATGCCGTAAGTTCAGATAGAGATCATGAAAATCTGGTCTAGGGCTGAGCAATTTGGAATATTTGGGTAGGAGGCACATTGATTGCTAGCATGGTAATAGAAAAGTTTTTTGGGTGTGTATGTAAAGTTTTGCATATATATATGAACTTATATAACGTTACATGTTACATATATAACTTATATCTAATATGCTAATATACACAATTTTATTATATAAAGATGGGAAGGAAAAAGGAATACTGTATGTAATAAACAAAAAGAAAAGTAAAACTTGTCATCTAAGAAGAAAGCCTAAAGGAACTTTGAGTGAGATCTTTCACTCCCTTGGCTGCTATAAAAGTTTACTAATTTATAACATAGGTGGGAGGTATGGGGGATGGCTCAGGGGAGGGGCATGAAAAAGAAGAATGGAGGAAAAGAACAAATGCAGTATAATTTCTAAGACTTTGAATATCACAAATGAGTCATGTAACTGGAATATCACTTTGTCTTCCAATAATTTCTACATAATTAGCCTATTCATATACACAAAAAGAGCACATGGCATATTCCAAAATGACACAAGACCTGTTTCAAACCCTAAAGAGGGAAGCTGAAGCTTGTCTTTGGTGCCATCCCCAGAGCTTTTTGGAAGGTCCCGGCCTACGCACCCAGCCAGCAATGACACAAGGCATGGAGCGCTGCCATCTCCTTTCACAATATTTCTTATATCTTTTCTTCCCTGTAAATTACACACTCTTCAAGTCTTTGCTGAGATAGATAATGCAGCTCCCGTGTGAATTGAATACCCAGTGCCCTGCATGCATGAGTGTGTCAAGGCTAAACAGGTCTATTGTTCTTAAACAGTGCTGCTAGAGAATTGTATCCTTGTGCAGAATGATGCTGAAGAGATAAAAATATCTTTCATTTCTTTAGTGCCATGCCTCTTAAAGTGTGTTCCACATTTTGCAAACTATATATAGACTCAATTCATTACCCATCCTCATAAAATACAGCCAGAGCAGTGGCAGGCACATGCCAGATGTTTGACAATGGTTTAATAACAGAGGGAAGAATAAGTTAAATTGGATTCAGAAAACAGGAAATAGGATGTGGGGCACTAGGTAAAACTTTACTACTCATTCAACAGTATGTAGTGAGAGCCTACTGCTTACCTGGGTAAGAGCTGTGGACACAGCTGTGAACTAGAGAGGTGCTGTCCCTACCTTCATTGGGCTGCCAGGGTACCAGAGAAAATACAGGATTAGACACTTTTTACAGTAAAGTGTGATTCACATTAAGACACAAGAAATACAAGGCATCTTTGTCCTCGCTCCCTTTAAAGGAAGTCTTTTCCAGTTAGCCACTCTGGCATCACCACTCTTACTTTAACACAATGTTTGCATTTTGCATCCAACATGGTTGTAGAACGTATGTTGAAGGAAGTCTGTTCTGGAACCCAGAACCAAGTCTGGATGTGGAGTCTGGTTCTAGGGAAAACAAGGAGACAAGGGAAAGACATGAGTTCAGTAAGTTGGGGAAAGACTGAGGGCTCTCAGACTGAGTAGAATGAACACGAAGCAGTTTGAGGAAAAGTCAGAACCCATCACAGCAGAGAGGTCCACGCAGATCTCAGGATTGTCACTTGCTCACTTGTCTCCTTGGGGATGGTGACCCACCACTTGAAATCATCTGCCCTAACCCTGATGGCATTAAAGAGCACTTCCATATGTCTGCATGAGGAAAGGTGTGACCTCTGGAACAGAAGACAATGGGATTTTAGGATTCTGAGGAATCCTGGAGATCCACTGGCTCAAACCAGTCATTTAATAGATGAAGAAAGGTGTGCCCAGGTTCATTAAAGGGCTACAATGGTTAGCAGTGGCCAGGCCAGCACCACATCAAAAGGCTCACCAGACTCCCTCCATGAGGCCTCATCCTTGATGAATCAGGGGAGCAGACACCCTGCCCTTTGGGGGATGCTTCTGAAAGTTGAATATCTGGTTCTCTGATACTTTCCCTCTACAATGGAAAGACCAACTGCAGGGAACAGGGGTTAAGGTCTCATAATCCACCTTCACAGAAGTAAGGAAGAAATCTGTTTCAGATAAACGAAAAAGAAATAGGCCAGAAGACTGTGACTGCCCAGGTCATAAAGGCTGCCACCCAGCGAGGACCTCTGACGACTCTCTGGAAGTGTACGGAGCTTGGAGTCCCTATTAACTTACCTACAACTGGAGAGTCAGGTTACCCTGAACTCCCAGTAGGAGGCTGTTCAAAATGTGTTAAATCCCTGGACAAAAGAGGTTTAACCAGTACTGGCAGGATATATGAAAAACAAAAAGGGAATGTGGTTTCTAATGTATCTCTGCAACAAATACTGTGAAGAGGCATTAAACAGGAAATTCTCTGTACATGATGACTGCCCGTCTCTTAAAAGAGCCGCTCCCTGTCCTTGGTGATAATGGTGTCTCATGAACACAGAGTAACTGTGACAGGGAGCCTGGCCAGCATGGCTGTGGGGGAGATGGAGAAGGGTAGGACAGTGGTGACACTGGGCCCAGATGGGGGCCCTGGACTGTTGCCTCAGCCTGCAGCTTTCCTGCAGGGCCCCAAGCAAGCTAACCTAGAAGGATGCATCTCTAATGGAAAGGAAGGGCCCAGGCAGATGCCATCCAGGGCAATTTCTCTTATTAAAATGCCATTGAGATGTTTTATAATCTTTTCTCACATACACACCTGTATATACCTCTTTCCAATTACAGGATAAACTTTCCAGGAACAGGAATTCTCATAGTCATTCCCCATGTCTTTAAGTATCCAAAACAGGCCTTTGGACAAACTGAGGGAATAACACATGTTAGACAATGGGCTGACAGCTACGAGGAAAGTCAGGAGAAAGTGGCGGTGAGCTGAGGTCTGCAGTGTGCCTGAATGCCAGCCTGCTCAGAGCACTCGACAGCCGTACCCCTCACTCTTGCACCGGGACCCAGAACCTTGCACATCACTCTCTTCGTCCCAGATCTCAGAAAACCCTGGGAGCAACTTACTGCCTCCAGGCAGCAAGGCTTGGAAGAGCAGGAGAGCAGGGCTTGGAAGCTGTCCGGGGGGAGCCTTGCCCTCCTTTCACTTTTCACTTCTTGGCCAGCCAGCAGCAGAACCTGGGGCGGGCCGGCCTCCTCTGTAGGCTCCCGCCTCCATCTGGGCCACCCTGCTCCCGCTCGCCCGGCTGGCGGAGGTGGGGGGCGGGGCCAGGGGCTCACAGGACACAGCACTTGGCACTGGAGGCTTGGGGAGGGGGCTGGGGACTGATGGATTCGGCCTCCGGGCTCCACGCCTGGTGAAGAAACGCTGGAGAGGATGCCACCTGCTGGCATCCCACCGGCTTGCACGGTGGGCTCAAGAGACCTGGAGCCAGCCTGGATGTGCAGAAAACCGGAATTCGGGCGGTTTTCCAAGTTGCTGGCTTTCGGCTGTCTCTTTAGGGCTGCCGCCTCCACCGACTGTCCCCGGAGACCCCGTCCCCCGCGCGCCGCCCCACAGACGCGAAGGCTTCCAGCAGGGGCGGCGGTCTCTCTCCTTTCCCCTCTTGCAGCGCACTCCGAGGTCTAGGGACTCTCCGCGCTTCTCCATCAGGTGGAGCCGTCGGCTCCTCGCCGCCTCCCTCCTCCTCCCTCCTCGGGAGCGAACCGCGCGCAGGCAGCCTTGCAGCGCCAGGAGGCTAACCGAGCCCCCGGAGGAGGTGAGGCCGCGGGCAGCCGGGCGGAGATGGCGGGGCCGCCGTCGGGGCTGGCGCCAGAGCCCGACCGGCTGTGGGTCCTGCAGGTACTGCTCGCGTTCTCTGCCCCACGTGGTGGCTGCCTAAGATTGCCGTGGGTTTTCCGGCACTCAGGCTTGAGATGCCTCCTGGTCCTTTTAGAGGCGGGCAGCTCATCACTTAATCCAAGCTTTTTTTTTTTTTCTTTCTGCCGGAGACCGGAGGTTACAGGGAGGGAGCAGAGGGGAGTGGAGAGGGGAACAGGCCCAGCTGGCTGGGCGGTAGGGGTGAGGGGGGTACCTGGAGCCAGTAAGGGGGCCATGAGGCCAGTGTTGGGGACCAACGGGAGAGCGAAACAAGATCCTTCCAACCTGGATCTCCCAGGGCCCCCTCTTCTTTCCAAGAGTGAGTGCGAGTGTGGAGTGCGCACGCCTGTACGTGTGCCTGATTATTGCGTATTGCACACTTCACTAGCCTTGTGACCCTGGTTTTGTAACAGTTCCCTCTGGGGCCGAATTAAGCAAATCTGGTCCCTGGGCCATTGAGGAATTAGCACTCAAAATTAAACAACAGCTTAAAGGATAAATCTTTAGTTAAAACATCAAATGTTGCTAAATTTGATGAAGAATCTGCATTCTAATATGTATCTTATTCACTGCAAGAATGGCACGCAGACACCTGAAATTTCTCCCCAACAACCCCACAGGCTTAATGGAAACCTAGTACTAAGGTGACGGCGCTATACATAGTTATTTTCAGTCTTAATGTGTTATTTGGCATATGTTATTGAAAATTATTCCTCATCTCCTGTGTGTGTTTCTGATTTGCCTCTTCCATTTATTGCATGATCTCTTATACCAGGCTAATGGACTCAGGCTGAGCTGACACTGCTTCAGTAACTTGTTTGTTAATTTAGCTAATGGGTTGCCTCTTCTGTGTCCTCTTAGCTTCTGTTGCTCAGCATTTCTTTTTCTCCCCCCCAAAGTTTGCTTACAAATTTCCCTTTGATATGTTTAACAACCTCTAAGCGATGCAGTTAAACTATTAAGTTAAGAATAGAAAAGTCAACAAAGCAGACACCTACCAATTTGTAGATCTTTGGTGTCAACTACCAGGTATCAGCTCCTACTAGCACACTTCTATATGCCTCTGCTTCTTTCTTCTTGTTCACAAATACCAAGGGATAATTTCTTAAAGTTAACATTCACATGGAAACTTGGAGTTGGAATGTGCCTGGTAGTCAGCAGAGTCCTCAAAAGGTGTGCTACTGAAGGAGGAAAGGCTAAGAGTTTCCAGAAGGCCTCCCCAAGGTCCAGGGACTGAAGAAAGCAATGATTGATTTTAGAATTGAACGCTAAATGGCACATGTCAGGGGAGCCTCTTTCATTTCCTCTCCTCTCTCTTCGCCTCTCTTTCTCACACCGCATAACATTGAATATTTTTCTGTGTTGCTTTGTTACGTCCTTAGAGTTTGTATCTTCTGTGTATACTCTGCTTGCACACTAGATTATGAGCTTCTGAAGGCATGGTCTGTGCCCATTATTTTACTTCCCTCCATGGCCTGTTTATACCAAGCATGCCTAAATGTCTATTAAGTAAATAGACCCAGATAAATTCATGTTGGTATCCTGGAGGAAATCGAGTTTGATTTGAGAGTGGAGTGTGAATTTCATGACAGGTAAAAGACTTGAAGATCCTTAGGAAGCGGTTGCCTATGACCTTGGCCTCTCCTTCGCAATTGGACTCACAGCACCTCTTGGAGAAAACACAGGCTCACAGTGATGGAGCGCTCATTAGAGAGGCTCTGAATGCAAAGACAGGCTGCTCTCCTGTCCTCGTTAGGAAATGCACAAACCAGGATAATAATAATAAATGGGTGTGTGTCACAAACCTACTTGCCTTTCCTTTAGTTCCTGCATTTTGTCTTCCAGGAGTAGTGCAAAGCAAACTAAGATCCAAATGTTCAGGTTTTATTACCTACCTCCCCCCTCCACCTACCCACCCACAGGAAACTCTCAGAAATGCAAAGCATGCTTATCTCTCCTCCAACTCTGAGCCTCCCGCTGCACACATTGGCCAAGTCCTTCCTAGGGAAAGATGCACACCCCCCCTTCCTAGTTCCCTTTCAGCCTAGTTTCCAGTTCCTGTGCAAAGGCAGGGCATGTATGTTTTTGTGCACATGCATGCATATACCCATCCTTAACTTCACTGTTAAACAGGATGCCGTGTGGACAAAAAGTCACAGCTCCGCTGCAAGCTCAAGATGCCTTTTGGTCAATAATGACGACAAAAGCTGAATTTTTCCCTATTTAGGGAAAAGAAAGAACACAGCCTTTTCCCCCACTGTCCGTTTTGCATAGATCTCTTTTTTTTCCGACTGTTTCCTCTTTAATTATGACCTGTCTCCCCTCCCTCTCCCCTCGCCTCAGCTTCAGTGAAAGGAGTCCTTCTGTCACTCGTCACTAGCTCGCTCGCTCACTGTGGGAGGAGCCCGCCTGAGGAAGCCGTGTGCCTGGGATGCCAAGAGCCAGAGAATGGATCTGCTCCGAGTGGGGACATTGCTGACAATCCCGGCTTCCCGAGGCGGCTGAAAACAGGCAGTTTGTATCTGCTGGCTGTAGATACCCAGAGGCACAGAGACCGAAGCCACCCGGAGGGACCCACGGACGGACAGATGGTAGACGCGAATCCGAGAGGACCGGCGGAGGCTGAGCACCGAGAGCCGCCAAGGAAGAGAAACTAACTGCATACCCAAGTTACCCCGCCGGCTTTCCTTCGCTGCGCTAAGGAATGAAACCTTTCCAGCTCGACCTGCTCTTCATCTGCTTCTTCCTTTTCAGTCAAGGTAGGACCCCTGCGCTGCTGGAGTTGGAAGAAAGTCGGCTGGGTTGTCAGGGCGCGGGAGGCTGTGGGCAGGAATGTGGGCAGGCTTCGGGAACTCGGACTGATGGATGCGTCTCTCGGTGCCGGGCTGAGATGCCCTGGCATTGCCTCTTTGCCTTTGCAAATGCAACAAAATGGTACTGTTTATTTTCCTTTGGAAAGAAGGGGTATGGGAGGGGAGGGGAATGACTTTCTCCTTTCACTTGTCAATATCCAGCTCAAACTCTCCAATGCAAATGAGTTCTTTATGCTTCTGGTATGTTAATTAGGTAGTATCTCTGTGGTTATGCCACTCTGAACTTCTGGGCACCTCCTCTCCTTCAGACCCAGGCCAGGGAAGGAGATGGCAGGGAGGGGGAGCTTGGTTTAGGTGAATATTTCAGCTTGAATAGGGTCTGACTTGCACAAGTGTATTCGAAAGCGAATGTGTGTGGTTTGCACTGTTGAAAAGGGGGTTGCAATTACAGAATGCATTGTGGGGTGTAATTTGCAGTGGTTGGGAAAAGCTTGTAAAGAGTTTCATTGAACGTCAATGAGTTCTCTAAATTAGGTTGAATTCTGAATCCTACACAGGACTGAATTCAGGGTATAAAATGAAATTTCGCCCGTGGTGCTGATTGTTTCTTTTCTGCAGCCTAGCAGGGGCAGAGAAGCAGGTGGACTCTCCAGAAAGAACTTTGCCACCTCTAGGCTCCTTGCCACTGGGAGCCCTGGGGCTGGTAGTGGTGCAGGAAGGAGAGGGAAATTCGGGAGAGGGAATGTGAGTGCCTATTTAGAGAAAGGCATCAAAAGTCACCTGTGGAATTGAGTTTGAAGGGGCAAGTACATGCGTTCCTTCCCACTCTTTTGGAATGCCAATGCACCTCTGCCATCTGAGGCTGCATTTATGCCAGCCAACACAGCTCTTAGAGGTGCAAGACTCTCAGAAAAAAATCCACAACAGAGCACGTCCATCTGTTGATTAAATGAAGGGTAAAAGTTTTCGAGAAAGCAAAGCACCTCCAAGGGTGGCTGGCTTTGCAAGCAAACAGCATGTCTTCTGTTTCTCCCCTGTCGGGGAGAAGCCAAATGTAAGCAAAAACCTGGCTTCCTTCTTCTGTTCTCCCACCAGTACTTGTGGTCACTGCAGATTTTCTCCTTATCTGTGCAATTCAAACTTTGCTTCTGGCCCTCCTGATGAAACCGAAGGGGCCCCTTCTTCATATTTGTATGTGCATACTAATGCCTGTGTATAATGATAATAATGTATGTACACATACACACACACACACTCATATATTCATATGGTTGTGTGCTTCTCACCAGGGCTCCCTACAGCAGCAGGAAGATAAATTGCCTTCCCCAGAGTTTCAGGCTGAATGAATAAGAACTATCTCAGAACACTGGTATAAAGACAGGTTCAGTTATATCACCATTTTGTAAGATTACCCTCTTTCTTGTATGTGTGTGTGCTTGCTTATGAGCGCGCGCACACACACACACACACACACTCGCTCACTCCCATTCTTTGCTTCTTACCAGTTCACTCAGGAAGTTTCAATATAGAACCCCTGAGAGAAGGAGGGAATCTTCCAACCAACCCCCCATAAACACACAAACTCACATTTGCATGGGACCAGTGCATACTCTAATCAGTCTTTTTTGTGTTTAGAAGCTTGATCTGTGATACTCACCTAGATTGGCATAAGAAGGCTATAGGTGTCTAAGTATCCCTGTGGCTGTCTGAATCATTACAGTGTACATCTTCTGTTGTGCTTATTTCTTTCTTGGTCTGGAGATGTTTCTTGACTGCTTCATGTGAATCTTTAAATATTTACCTATGGAGGTTAAATGCTCTATTTTATCTACCCTGAGTCCTGAGAGCGCTAGGAAGAAACCATAACATCATGCAGTTCTTAATGCCTTGTGCTCCTGGAGTATTCTGAGCTTGGCCGTCACTGTCCACCCTACCAAATGGTAGATACCTGGTCCAGAGGCTGGAAAACAGGTCTAAACAAAGATTAGGAGACCCAAGTGGACATGGCTGGTCAGATACCCTGCATCCCTGTACATGGTGTGTTTCTTGAATAGACAGCCTCTGACTACAGGAATTAAGGGGTCAAGCCATCAAGTGAGAAGGTGTTTTATGGACTTCACTGCAATATGATGTGGTTATCTTTTGCCTTGATCTGTGGACATTTGTTTGTGTGGGTGTTGTTTTGAGCATTATGAATTCCCCAGAGGATTCTATTTGACCATCTTCACATATATGCTTAGCTCATGTACTGTGCCCCACCCCTACCCAGTGTCATGCATTCATCAACTTATTGGATAGAACGCATCCATGTCTAACAGGTCATAGGAGGTCCAGCCCACATGGCTCTACATGGCTTCTACTCTCATGCCCCGGACTGAGGTCTGAGGTTACACCCCTACCTGGCAGTCTCACAGAGCCAACTGCTTGACCCCTGCCTCCTGCATGCTGGGATGCCTCTCCCAGGAAATGCAAAGAGACTCAAGGGATGGCCTTTCCCTCAGAGACAACAAATGTCCAGGGTTGTTTTTAGTGCCTTATCTGGCACTCCGATGACATGGCCATCTGCTGTCCAACACCTCTCACAGTGGGAATCTGCGTGGCACTGAGGAGTTTCTGGGAACACGATTCCCAAGCTCCATGCTCCCAGTATCTTGGTCCCCGTGCAGAGACAGTGCTCCAAGCAGTGCTCTCAAGATACAAATAAACTCTTAAAGTCCGTTCCAGTCATCCTTTTCTTCCTAATTTGTCAAATATTTATTTACCTTTACTTTTTTTCATAACCCTTTAGAGAGACAGAGAACAGAAATCAACGTATAATTAATATCAGTAATATGGTGGGTCCCTATTCTTTGAAAGTTTGGGCTTTTCATGTAGATTGAGATCAAGTATTTCTTTATCTTTCTTAAGGTGGCAGTAGTAAGGCTAAATAACATTCCTCCCGATTCCACCCCTGCCAGCGTCCCTGGGCCTGGCTCCCAACAAGGGAATGGAGAGCTGCCAGTGTGTACTGTTTGTGGGCTTCTCCCTTTCTGGAGATACCTCTTCCCTCAGCTGTCAGGACGGTTGTGCTTTGTTCAAAGAGGGATAATGTCACAGCACAATTTCCCTCCTGCTGAGAATAGTCATGTTCTGCCCGTGGGTGAAAAAATAATCTATTATCTTGTCATCCATAAACTTAGAACTTGCTGTATTTTTTCCCCTTTATCATTTCACTTCAGCCACAACTATTTCCTTCCATGCCCTCCTTAAGCTTCAAGCCCCATCCCATCCAGCCTGCACACGCACATCTTAGGTAGCTTGAAGGGAATAAGGTCCTAGAGGACTGATGACTCCCTGCCTCCAGGGAGATCTCCGATCTCCACTTCTGAGACAGGGGAGACACAGTAGCCAGAACTTGGCACCTTCTACTCCAGACACTCGTAAGAAAGGTGTTCTTTCCCCCGCTCTCTGGCATTTTGCTCTGGCATTCCTAGAGTGTCCTGCCTGCTTTGTGATTTTGCGGTTCTGAAGGTTCTAACTCTGCTGAACCCAGATATCTTGGCTTTGCATGCACACTGTACTCTATTGGGGTAAAAGTGAAAACTTGCATTGATCTGTTAATGGCATCCCTGGGCTAAGGATGCATTTGAGGTACCATCTCCCTACTGGGAAGAATCTAAGCAGCCCACTTGCTCTCCTGCCTGGCTGGGAACACCAAAAGGGGTGGTCAGTGGCTGTCAGTGACTGGCAGAGGGCAGAGGGTCATGGTGATCTGAATCTCCTAGGGAATAGAAAGGTGTCTAGTAGACAGAAAGGTAAAACAGAGTGAGTGGAGGGAGCAAGCCAGGGTAAAGGGAGCCATGGAGATGACAAGAAGCATGGAAAGGGAGGAGCCACTGCAAGAGGCTTGAACTAGCAAGGAGTTCCCTTGGGAGGGCCAAGGTGGGGGAGGCATCGGAAGAGAACCTGAACACATCAGAGGTGGCCTAAGGAATGGAGCGATCATAGAGGGTACAGGCAGAGAAGGAATCAGGAAACAAAGTGGGGAATGAACAGCAACTTTGGAAACACTTACACTCACTCAGAAATGTCATAAAACAAAAGATGAGGGAAGTAATGTGTGTTTCTCCCTCCTACCAGAACCCCAAGTGGGATGACGTCTTGTCTAGAGGAAGAAGAATCAGTTCTTTTGTGCCGGAAGGTCAATGCACAGCTGCCAAGGGTGTGGGACCACTTCTTTAACAGACGTTCGGGTGGGGGAACTGGGGCATGTCTGTTGGAAATGGGGGTGGCTGCGTGTCTATGTCTCAGTAGGGAGTCCTCAGTTGCCAGCCAGACCTATTGAGGATGGAAAAGAAGCTCCCTAGGGGAAGGAAGGGTGGGGTGGGGTCAAGGCCTTCACATTGCTCTAAGAGGATACCATGGGGTCCCCCTCTTGGGTGTACAGAGAAGGATTTGGCTTGGAACAGGCAGCCACAAGCTAGGCATGGTACCAAGGAGCAGCCCTGCCTGGTGTGCGCCTGTGTTGGTGGAAGCCAGGGCCAGCAGGAGATGGGGTGGAGCAGGAGATTAGGCCTGAAGATGCAATTTCTCTTTTTTGTTCAGCCCAGTGGGGGTGACTTAGGCAGCATTATATTGCAGACCCAAAAAAGCACATGAATAATCCAGAGTGAATTGAAGAGATTTCAATGGCAAAATAATAACAATACTAATGATACCTTTGATTTGCGGAGTACTTTTCTTCCAAGGAGATAAAAAGATAAACTGTTTTGGAAACATGGATAAGGAAAAGAAAATTGCCCATAATGGAGGAGTGAGGAGGAGGGCCAAAAGCACTGGTTTTATGGTCTTGACATATATGGGGGGTGCTAAGGGGGCTAGAGGGGCATAGGCATTATTTTGTAGCTACAGTCCTTATCCTTGTAAGTTGTTGAGATGACCTTAGGTAAAAAAAACAGTGCAGGCATTTTTTATTGGGGTCCATCAAGAAACAGACAGGCACTGAACTTGTCCTGTGCGTGGAAAGAGGGGTGTTCTAATTCATCAGTGGAGAAGGTCAGTAAGATCATGAGCATACTGGAATGCACACTGCAACTCTCCCCACCACAGTGATCTTGACTTTAATGGTGGTGCTTGCAGCAGAGTGATTGGAGCTCCAGTCTTGCCTCAAGGCCAGGAGACATCCCAGCATTCTCTGAGCAGGGTCGGTGGGAGCAGCTGCTCTGGGGGCTAACTGTTCCCTTGGATTTCATATCCCATCACAGCTATTCATAAGGGAGTGAGCAGCAAAGCCAGCCAGTATATTGTGCCCAGGTTGTAATCGCTTCATCCTGTATTCCAAGTAGAGTGGGATTTTATTTCCAGTTAGAGGAATGATGTGAGAATCGACTGCATCGAGACACAGTACTGTTCCATACGTCATTGCATGTCATTTTCTTTTCCCAAGAGAACGTCAGAATTTACCCAGTTAGAAGTGCATGTCAAGTAAGAATATAGATACCTTATAGATCATCAGAATACTTCTCTCACGGTCGGGGAAGGGGTGCTATGTCTTGCCATCTGCCAAAGCTTTATTACGAAGCACGGAAGGGCTTCAGTCCTCCCAGAAAGCACTGTGTCATACAGCCAAGGGTCACAAGAGGGTGGGGGATCTTCTCCCTCATTGAACCTCCCACAACTGCACGTTAACTTTCATTCACTCAAAGCTTCTAACCCACTGAAGGAACTAGGACCATTATGCTTTTTAATTCTTTCTCTCCTCTCCCAGTGGTAAAAATGAGTATTCTGGCTGTATACTTCTAGAAGTTGGTAAATGTCAATATTGGATAAGTGTTTCCTTTATATCACTGCAATTTAGCATAAGCTGCTTGGAAACAAATGTCTTCGGTAAGCATACAATGTTTCAGTGAGTACACAGTCAACACCACTATGAACATTAAATAAATGTCAGCTATTCCTTGGCATACTTGGTAACAAGTTAAAGCCATGGAAATAGTGGCCAGCACAGGTGAACCTGCTCTGTGCCAAGCTGTTCTGTTGGGGCATGAAGGGTGGAAAGAGGAAGTCATCCTTCTTCTCCTTGGAAATAACTGCAAAGGAAGCAACCAAACATAGACACCTGCCTGCATCCCCTGGACAGGTTTTTCCTGGCATCTGGAAGCCTTCCCATGCCCTCCTGACCCCCTTACTGAACACACACACACACACACACACACACACACACACCACTTAATGTTATATCAGTGTGATATCTCCAGAACTTACAAGAAATCAGCCACTTTCCTCAAATGGGAGCTATGCTCTCACCCTACTCTTTGCCTGTCTTCATAGGCAAAGCAAAGTAGATTTATCTGAGGCTGATTGTTTTTTGATAATTGAAACTAAAACTGCAATGGATGGCCTATGTATGTCAGTATCAGAAAGGATGTGTGCGTATCATGCTGAATTATCTAGATGGTCTGCTCACTTGGCCTGTATTCACTGGATGGTTGTTGCAAGTTCAGATACTTTGTAACTTATGCCTGGACGACTGAAATTTGAAATCTGAGGCCAGGAGTTGCAGCAATAACAAACAAACATCACTGTCACTATTCCACATTTTTCCCCGGGGGCTCCACATAGTCTGGTGTCTCAGTGGGTGAAATATACTGCTCCTTCCTTTGTGATCAAATACCATTTTATGACACTGAGGCTCAGCCCTTGGCCACTCAGCCAGCACTCACTGTGGGCCTCCTATGCAGCAGGCACTGTGCTGGGGCTTTTGATGCAAAGATAATGAAGATGATATTTCTGCCCCAGAGCTCTTAGTTTGGTTGGGGAGCAGACACTTCCATTAAGGTTACAACATGATGGGCTCAGAGCTGTCAGAGTGTTCTGAAAACAGGTGGATCAGCAAAGATATCAGAAAAGGTTGCAAGAGGAGATGATGACATCGTGCTTGATATTATAGGATGCTCAAGAGTTCTCTAAATGAAGCATGAAAAGAGATTTCCAGTCTCTTACATACCTTACAGTAATTGCAAATACAAGAAGGCAGTACAGAATGTGGTATGTTCAGAAGCCATGGCAGTATGAGTGGCTAGAGTGCTACTGTGTTAGGGAAGTGGGAGAGGAAGCTTGGGAAGGGAAGAGTCCACTTGTGAATGGCCATGGGTACCATTATACATCTTTTGAGGATGGATTGAGAGAATTAAGTAAACACCTGAGAAACATTGCTAGTAGCCTATTGGTTTGTGGTCCTCTCTAAGGGGGTTTAGGGATCAACATGTTATTTTTACTTCTTATTATTTCTTTTGTTTCACATGGGGCTAAAAAATGTAAAATTGAACGGAAATATACCTTTTCATCTTTCTTTCTAGCTGATGGTTGAAGTGAGCAAGAGAATAAGTATAGGGGGATCTGACCTTAATGGTTAGTCTACATTCCACAGAGGAGGCACAGAAGGATGGTAGGTAGATGAATGCCAGAGCGATGTGTTAGCTAAAGAAGGTGGAAGAGAAGAAAAAAGATCATGGAAGCACACAGAGGCAGGACTGCTGGCTGCATACTGGACTTGAGCAGACAGCGTGCATTGAGGAATGGGATTTGCCAGTTTGTGGGTCTGCTTGAAGGCTAGTCAGAGACGCAGGCAGCCTAACATTGAAGATGAGTGCTAACCAGAAGGGGAAACAGCACTGAATCAGGTGAGCACAAAAACCTAGGGACATTTTGCTGATGATGTCTTTCTTGTTCTCAAGAGGAAGCTAAGTTATACTGGCTTTAGGGAAACCAAGGTTACAAGTTAAATGATTCTACTCAGAAGATGTTGGAAATGTTTTACAAGGCTACCCTTCATTTAAGATTAGAGAATGTCATCAGATCTACCTGTATGTTCCACACTTTGGCCTGTTCTCTTCAGGAACTGGTGAAGGCTAGCAGGACAAGCTCAATGGTGAAGCAAAACCCCGATTGTTCCGCAAGAAATCGACGGTGTTATTTCCATGACTGCGGATATGTAAGTCTCATGTCTAAGGCTGGCCCACCGAACAGTCTCTTATTGCTGAGAGTGTTCTGACTCACAGTGGAATTCAGGCCATCAGGAATGTAGGAGTCAATTCCTAAGAAATGGGTTACAGAGTAGACTAGATGACGTCCAAAGTCTCTCCAACTGTAAGATTCTCTGAATATTATCTCTTAGCAACAATCTATTTATTTTGGATGACACATTTCTAGGGGGTAGGTGATGCATTCTATTTGCTCTTTGCCAGCAAATTTTCTTGTAGGTGCCTGGCAAATTCTTTTGGTTGTTGAGGGTGTTGTTAGTCGTGGCAGTAATTATGTTCTTATGATGATGGTGATGATAACTAGCGTTTGTATAAAGCTTCATAAGTTGCAGAGTGACTTTTGCAAGCACTACCTCATTTCATCAGCAGAAGTAACGAGAAGTGGGCAATAATGCTGTCATACCCCCAGAGAGGTTACTTTGCTTGACTAAAGTCATTTTCAGTCTGGTTCACTTATTCATGTGCCTTGATGCTCCTCAAGATACTGGTAGATCCAGCTGTTCCACATCAACACTAAAAAATGCAGGAGAGTATCCTAAGCTGTGATGTCATAAGACAGGTCGTGGTCTTATAATTTGTGGCAATCCCCAGTGTCTAGACCTGGAAAAGGATTTTAGGGAGTTTTCCTATGAAAATCATGGAACTGAATCCCAGGTCTGACCTTTGAACAAGGATGTAGCATCGTAGCTCGATTTTTTTTTAATTCCATACTCTTTCTGAGTCAGTTTCTTTATCTTTCTGGCATTCAGCTTTACCTCGGGTACAAAGTTTCCAGAGGAAATAACAGGCCAGGCTTTGGGGCTGAAGAGTAATTAAGGACTTACTCCTGGAATAGCTCCTTTTGTGGCTGTTCTGACTGATAATAATAATAATAATAATAAAGGAGACGAAGGCAGGGACTTTGCTTCTCTTAATCGGTTGATTAAAATCCAAGTCTTTTATCACCCCTGGTATCTAGCACACTGTTGGGCACATAGAAGGCTGTGAATAAGTGTGGAAATATTGGAATGAAATGAGGGGTAATGAGAAGCCAGCAGTGCTTATGACATCAGCACATGCTAAGAGGGCCCCTGGCAGGAGGCAGAAGAACCTGACTAAGTGAAGTGTGGACGTGCCCTGCAGGAAGTTGTTCCTTTCTGGAAGGCCTTGAATGTCCTTTGGGTCACCAGAGACAACGCCAAGAGAAACATCCTCTGCCAAGCCACCCACTGCTCAGCTTCCACAGGAAACCATCGCGTCCTTCTGTTCTTTAATGCATGTCAGTGCCCATTTCTGTCAGTCACCTGCAAATGTCACAGGTGACTCGGCTCTGGTGCACAGTGACAGTCCACCTGTCACCCTTGGCAATGCTGGGAGCAATGACAGCTTCAGCGTAACACTGGGGCCCGGTTGGTTCATTGCACAGGAAGCTTAGCACATTCATCCGGGAGTGATTCCCACCCTTCCCTGCCTCACTGACCTTGTGGCAAAGAAAGCAAAACCACCACTGAATCAGTGGTTGCGTTCCCTAAATCCTAGGACCTGCACTTTCCTGCGTCTTGCTAGAGGACGCTGGGGTCCACCCCACATTCACGAGGAGTTCTGTTTCTTCAGGGAATGCCCTCTGAAGCCTTTTTTCTTACATAGGAAGCTGCACCTGAGTGAGGGGCAACTGCAGAGGCAGAGACGAGCTGTTCTTTTGAAGCCGCACCAGGGGCTGGGGCACTGTTTTGGGCCCTGACGCCAGGTGAAGGCTGCAGTGCTTCAGTCAGCCTGATGGTGGCAGCAGCAGCGCTTGCAAAGCCCTGAGCCCGCCCAGAGCGAGCGGAGCCTGGGAGGTCCTTTAGGACTGGGAAGGGGGATGCCTAGTGGCCGCAGGGGGCTGGGAAGGGACGAGAGGGATCGGTGGGCTCTCCTCCTCCCTCTGGGTGGTGAGGGCAACGTTACAGATGGGGCAGCTCTCGCAGGAGGCGGATCCTCTCTCCTGATTCTGCAGGGTGTGAGGGTGGAGTGTTCGGGGGCATCCGGATGAAGGGTGGCAGCAGCTAAGGGGGTACAATTGAAAATGCTCAGAGGGGCTTGAGAGAGCTTCAAAGAGAGGGAGTGAGGAAGCTCAGCCCACCGCACGGGTTTCCCTGCCACAGGGATGATGTTTCTGTCCTGTATGTGAAGGTGAGTCCTCCCCAGCAGGGGGACCGCCAGCCCGGAGCCCCTGCCTCCCTACTGCCGCCTCCAGGGCTGTGCCCGCTGCCCCCTCCAGGCGTTTTCCCTTCCACAAGGAGTGATTCCAGCCTTCCAGGGTCAGGGAGCCAATATTTCTGCTGTCATTCCCCGCCAATGCTGAAAAACCAAAACAAACAGATGCTAAAACGAGGCTTCATTATCCCTGATTATTCCTGATCTCCTGGGCAGGCTGTGGAGGTGCTACTCTGTTTTCACCTCTGGACGGAATTACTGATTTCCAGCGACACCATTAGAAAAAACCACCACGATCATGGCTGTTTGAACATCCTTCCAGACCAGATAACAGGATCCTGGCCGCAGGCCCCGGAAACGATGGCCTTCATGCTGCAGGAGAGACACCAGGGCAACTCTCTTGGCCCTAAGACTTCATCAAGCCTCTCTTTACCTCCAAGGGGATGGCGGCTCGCCTTTTTTGCCACTTGATAATTATGATGAGATGTGTCTGAAATCCCAGAGTTGATCCATAGTCAGCGTGAACTAAGATAGCGGGAATAGAGTGAAGGAAAGGTGCGGCCACCATTGGAACAATCCACTCCCTTGTCTGCAGCCTGAGTGGTTGGTGGAGCTGGCGGTTTATGTTACCTTTGGCCTTTCATTCGGTTTTGGTTGCTGGAGGGATTTTCTCCCAGGTGTGCTGAGACCCGAGCAGCTTCCCTCACCTGACTCACCATCAGATTCCCTTGCTGCTCTCTCTGCCTCAGGGTGAGCTACCACTGCACCCTTTGTCCCCACAGTGCCAGCCTTTCTGGGCAGTGGAGTTGGGCTGAGGGCAGGATTGCTGTCTTCATTTCACTGATAGTTCTACCAGCAAATGCCAGGTGACTTCTTCGGCATCTCTAGTAGAAAAGAAAACTTTTGGCCTAAGTTTTACAAAGCCTTATTTCAAACTGCAGAGTTGATGCTACATGGGTCGAAGAGGAAACGTAGAGCCGCATAGTTTGAGAATTTACTAAAAACAATAGGGACTGAGCTCCTCCTCAAATTAAAAGATGTTGTACCAACGAGGCGTGTGACCTTGGCCCTGCTGCCCCCTGATCCCTTGATGTGGCCACTTTTCCTCTTTCTCCTTTCACCAAGAGCTGCATTGGTGTTTTGGGATCCCTTAATAGAAAGCTGAACTGGGGAGGGAGGAGAGTGGTGAGAAAAAAATCAAAACCTGTAATAGTTTCCGTATGCTGGCCTCAGCATGTTTCTCTACCCCCAAAGCCTTGTGATTGCTGAATGGGGACCAGCCACGGGGAGATGGTACTGAGGCCTATGGCTAGGTCCTCTGCTGAGCTTTGCATGCATTTGCTTATTACATCCCCTAGCAATCTAATAAAGCAGGGATCCTTAGACCCATTTGCTGATGAAAACTACTGAGGCTTAGACAGATTCAGTAACTTGCCTGAAAGTCATACGACTGGAGAGTCAACAGACCTGCCAATCAAACACCCGTGTGCAGACCCCTTAAAGCCCTTGCTGCTACTCTGTTCAGGAGCCGCCTCCAGGCCTGTGCCCAGCTGTGCCCGCGACATGGCTATTGAGGCACCAGTATTTCTGAAATTCTATTTTCTGAAATTCTTCAGGAAGGATTTCAGAAATACTGGTGCCTGGACAGCTGTGTGACTATCAGCAAGCCACAGAAACCCCTGCCCTGGCCGGTGGGTCCCCTCCTTCATAACTTATAGGATTTGGGACAGAGAGCTGATAAAAAAGGAAGAAAACCTCTTCCCCAAAACCAAAACCGACAAGCATTTGAGAAGCTTTCCTCCATGGCTAGTGACTGCTCTCTGCCTCCACAACCCACTTCCAGTGTAGCTTAACATTTTGAAAGCCAAATGCTAATTTCTTAAAAAGAATTCCTCAACACCTAACTTCCCCTCAGTGGATTAAAAACTAAATAAATAAATCCCATTCTGCTTAGGGAGAGTTTAGCCTTGTGGTAGCTGTGTGCTGGAAGAATGGAGCTACTCTACATAAAAAGGTGTTCCAGGACTTCAAAACCCTCCTTTTTGTCAAGTCTAGAATAGTAAAAATATCAGGAGACTACATGTTTCTGAAATGATTAATAATGGTCATTAGGGGGAAATAAAAAGACTCTTGGAATGTAGGAGAGCCTGAGTGTCATACAGCCTATGATTCTTTTCACTTTGGCCTCAGCTGGTACAACTTACCTTGTGTCAGAAATCATTTCAGAAGATGGCACGTATCTACCCAGGCCATGCTTAAAATTGTAATATTGGTTTAAGATAGATACTTAAGATAAACTAGCAAAACATGAAAGTTCTTTGAAGTTTTCAAAGCTCCTTTAGATCGAATCAGAGCAATACAGAGGAGGAATGCAAGGAAGATAGATCTCTGCATAGAATAATGCCTTCTTTTTACTTCAGTGGGACCTGCCATCATTATCAACAGAGCCTTAGCAGCTGATGCCAGGGCTCCAAATCCATATCGATGCCCCTTTCTCTGGGCATGAGCTTTGCTTTGGGTGTTCTCTTCGTCAGATTGGGGCTGAGGTTTTTGCAGAGAGAAATCCATACGTTATAGGTGAAAACAACTGAATACTGGAACTGTTCAGAATCAAGACATACCAACCAGAAAATCTGAACATTTACCTCACCTGTTTATTTGTGAAAATAACAGGAAATCTACCTTTCACTCTTATTATCAACAAATATTCTAAGATCCGTACCACTGAATTCATGCCAAGGAAAGTTTGAAAATACATAGACTGTTGTATTTTTTAGTTAAATTGTCTTAGTCTTGTTAGTTGTTGACTTTATGCATACGATATAGACTCTGCTAGATTTGCTCACTCACAATTGCAATGGAAAAGGAATCTTTGTGGGTCAGTGTATCCCCCTAATTCTAGGTGTGGACTCCCTTTATGTGTTCCTGACAGGTAATTATCTCACATATCAAGGAAGTATTAGGGTCTTTCTATGGTTTCTGGGTTATTTGCGCTCATAGATTCTCTATCACCGTGGTTCTTCAAGTGTGGTCTGCAGGTCAACTTGGAAATTGTTAGAAATCCCCATTTTTGGGTCCTAGCGCAGACCTTCTACATCAGAAGGGACTTGACCTAGCAGCCAGTTATACTGAGCCCACCAGCTGCTCCTGAGGCCTGCTCAGCTTTGAGCACAGGTGCCATCAAGGCTGAGTCTTGCTTGCCTTACAGTGTCCCCTCATTTTCACCTCCATGTGGACACTACTGATAGTAAGTCTACAAGGGAGTCGAAAGTCACTTTCTAATCAGAGAATTTAAGGTGACTCATGGGAGCTGCCTCTCGTGTTTTCATGTTACATCAGGAATCAGGATCTGTCCTGAGCACAGGAAGCCAAACTTACGATAATGTGGAACACAGCAGCTATGGCCATCCGTCACTGACATCATTGCCTTCCTCTCACAAGTGGAAAGAAATCAAGTGCGCTTCCTATCAGCATGGCTTTCATCCCTGTCCCACCCCAGTGGAACCCAGGGAAGCAGTGTCATAATCTATATTGACAGGGAAGAATGTCTCTAAGAGTAGCCATAGATTTTCTTCTACCTGCACTTTAGAAAGTTGATTTTAAAGTCAATGTTGTACACCAGAGATGCTCTTGTCCATAAAGGATAGATTTTCTGTTTTGTACAGTGAAGAGATTCAGAATGTATATAATAATGCACCCCGAGAATTCTTGCTCTGTATTTAAAAAAAAAATTCAAGGTCAATACAAACACAAGTATTGATATTCACTTCATTGTGAACTGGGATCTTCTAGCTGCTTATTGTCATTTTATTTTTCAATTCATTAAAAAAAAAAAAAAAAAAGGCCAGGCGCGGTGGCTCAAGCCTGTAATCCCAGCACTTTGGAGGGCCGAGACGGGTGGATCACGAGGTCAGGAGATCAAGACCATCCTGGCTAACACGGTGAAACCCCGTCTCTACTAAAAAATACAAAAAACTAGCCAGGCGCGGTGGCGGGCGCCTGTAGTCCCAGCTACTCGGGAGGCTGAGGCAGGAGAATGGTGTAAACCCGGGAGGCGGAGCTTGCAGTGAGCTGAGATCCGGCCACTGCACTCCAGCCTGGGCGACAGAGCCAGACTCCGTCTCAAAAAAAAAAAAAAAAATGTTCCCATCGCTAGGCATCTGGGCCTCTTTTTTCAACCCAAATCACCAATGGGAAACCAAATACATGAGCTGATGAACCCAGCAACTGAGAGGGCCTTGGGGGGAGCGAGCCACAGATTTAAAGGCCCCCTCATCCCACAGTGGATGCCGTGTACATCCTGTGTGCATCCCCAGATGGCTGAGTACGGTAGTGATGGCAGAAGAAGGGGGAGAGGCACAGGTGGTGGGTTGTACAGGCCAGAGAGGAAAGACAGAGAAACAGAAAGACTAAGTGAGCTGACGTGTGTGCAAGACACACATTTTAGGTTTCAGGAGATCACGAGGCTATATAGGGTCCAAAAACAACAGCTTTAACCCTCTCCCATCCAGGAGTGGGTCATGAAGGCGCATACCTTATACTCAAGGTTTTGAAGTTTCCATTCATCATTGAAGTATGTCAGTAGCTCCACTGTGACAATAACCAAATCACCAGCTTTGCAGAGTTCGCTGTCTTCTCATGGATGTATGTTCCTTTGACAACATCCCAACACCTTCGGGACGAGGATTCTCAGAATGAAAGTCTCCCCACCCTCTCTTATGCCCCTTTACTCCAACCACACGGAGCCGCTGACATTGGCCGAATGTGCTCTGCTCCCTCGTGCCTCCTGTCCCTCTGGAGTGGCCGTCTCCTCTCCCCTACGTTAGTCCAGATGACTTGTACCCTAAGGACTCAGCTCCTTTTGCCTCCTGGTGGAAGTTTCCTTGACCTCCCTCCCCACAATCTAATTTAAATGCCCTTCCTTCCTTCTTCCACAGTGCCCCGGGAAGCCTTTTGCAGCTCTTACTACAATATGTCAATGTAGATTGCTTCTGGTCTGCTTTCCCTTCTATATTGTGAGCTTCCTGGCGGCCAGGGCTGGGTCCTGCTCACCTCCATCTACTGTGCAGTGGCTTTGTTAGACTTGGGTGCAGAGTCAGATACAACCAGTACTTCTTACACAGGAAAAGAGCATAATGTGTCAGGGATTCTGGACAACTCCTACCTTTCCATGCCCAGCATTTCACTTGCCAACCCACGAAAGTGTTTTATCAGAGAATGTGCTCTATTTATCATCATTATTGCCTTTTACAACTCGAGTACCTATGAGCACCAAGTCCTCCTTGGGGAAAAGGTGATAATAATTTAATCCTTCCTTACATTTATATAGTACTTTATAGTTTCCAGAACACTTGCACATTAATTATGGTCTTCCTCCCTGAATCAACTCTTCTCCTTCCTTTAAAGAGTAAGGAAAATAAGGCCAGGTTATTCTAAATAGCCTCTCTAAGGTCACACAGATAGTGAGTGGGAAAGCTAAAAGGAAAACCTAGGAGTTCAACTCCAAGCCCAGGGCTCTTCTATCTCCCTCCTCCAGGTCTCCTTCCTGGGTTCCTGCCCCCAAAGAGCATGTGCTTAGAGGGTTCTTGGCAGAGGAAGCTCCTGGGGGCACTACCTGCCTGCTTACGTGGAGCTTGGTGGGGTGAGTACCTCACTGAGAGGCAGGAGAGCAATTTGTGCAGGGAGCTTGGACAAAGTTCCTGGTAAAAAGTGCTAGTTGATTCCAACCACGGCACAAGGGTCTCTGTGCAGAGGCTGGGGGAAAACCGGCTCTTGACTGAGGCCCTCTCTTGTAAATGAGGCATAACAAAGAAAACATAGGAGCTCCATTATCGTATGGACTTAGCGCCTGGCAGCAGCCAGTAGGAATGGCCTGGAAACTTTTCCCAGGGCAGCCTTTTACTGGGTCCATCGGTTGTGACCCCTCTGCACTGCATCTACCGTGAAGTATCCATCCGCCCCCCGTCACTCAAGGAAGACCTGCTTGAAGGCATAGAACCCTCATCACAACTCCTCATCCTCCAAGCACATGACACAAGCCGTAGACCAGAGGCCAGGAGGCTCTGTCACTTGCCCGGTGCATGGCCCTGGTATGGAAGAGGGAAGGAGACTTTTTCTCCTTCTTGCCTCATGAAGTTGTTGTGAATCTCTGAAGAGAACTCCTTTTAGTGAGGGCTTTGAAACTCTATGAAGAGCACTGTTCAGAGGTGAGGTACTTGCCGTCCTCTGGGTCAGTGTCTCCAGATGTGCTGAGCTGGTGCCCAAGGTCAGAATGGATCTGATTGGCATCCTTAGTCTATTTTCAAGACAAGGTGCCATGTGGCATTCTGGGCGTGCAAGTTTTCTCAGTGGGGCTTATGGGGTGAATTAACCTCTAATGCCATAAAAGGCATCCATTGTATGCAACGAATTAAATTATTTCCTAGGCATCTAAAATGATACTAGATATGTACTATTCTTGGGAGAAGTAAAAATAGTTAATCATATTATTCTCAGGGTTCTCTGGTTCAGAGGAGGAACTTCAGTTGAGAAAGGCTGTGTATGGAGTGTATTTATCTCCCATTGCTGCTGTTAACATGTTACCATGGATGTAGTGGCTTAAAACAACACAAATGTACTATCTTAGTTTCTAGAGGTCAGAGGTCTAGAATGGGTCTCACGGGCTGCAGTCCAGGTCCTGCAGGGCTGTTTCTTTCTGGAGGCTATAGGGAAAATCAATTTCCTGGCCTTTTCTGGCTTCTAGAGGCAGAGTGCCTGCACTCCTCAGCTCATAGCCCCTTCCTCTCTTCACTCCAACCTCTTGCTTCCACCCTCAGTTCACCTACTACTGACTCTGATCCTCCTGCTTCTCTCTCATAAGGAACCAAGTGATTATATCAGACCACAGAGGATAATTTAGGAAAATCTCCCTCTCTCAAGACCTTAACTTAATCACATCTGCAAAATCCCTTTTGCCCTGCCATGGGATTAGACATGGGTATCTTTGGTGGCCATTATTCTGTCTACCACAAGAACCAAAGGCAAAAGTTAGATGAGCCCTCCCTTTCAGAAGAAAATATAGGCTTTCCTATCCTACCTTGCCGTGTAAGAAATCTGTGCCTCAGCCTCACTACTTGTAAGTTAGAGAAAATGACCTTCCCCATGTATATCTATTGGGATTATCAAATAATAGGTGCTTAGTACAAAAAGGTTATTATAATATTGTACTTACAAGTAGCCTCACTACATGTAAGTTAGAGAAAATGACCTTCTCCCATGTATATCTACTGGGATTATCAAATAATAGGTGCTTAGTACAAAATGGTTATTATAATATTATACTATGACTTGGCACAAATTATGCTTACATAACCAATGGAGTTACTACTAGATGCAACTACCAATGGATCCCATGGGGGAGAGATTAGGGGGTGCATCTATTAGACGCTGTAGTTAAACCTCACTAAATGATTCTTAATGGCAATTTACTTTGGCTTTATTAGTCTAGAGTGTGAGAACTCTCCTTTAAAATACCATACACCCTGGCCGCTTCCTGTCTTTGGAGTAATTGAGATGAAATAGAGATGAGCAACAACAGTGTGAAAGAAGGGATGAACGGGCCCTGCATTTGTCCATGTTTGATTGCTGCAGGGTAGGGGGCTTAGTGACTGCACTTTGATTTTTCCCTCCTTGTCTGCATACAGCATTGTGTTTCTGGCATTTAGCTGAGGATCTGGCTAGAAAAGAGTCATGCCTGGAGGCCTTGGTCTGGGGGAATGGATAGAAACAGTGCGTGGAAGTAAAGGAGAGGTGGCAGGTCCTGGATCAGCTTATGTGTCTTGCTGCAAAGCAGAGATATGATGATAACATTAGATGCCACTCACTGTTGCCCAGGTGTTGAAGTTCAGTTAATGTACTTCAAAGGCTTTATGAAGTCTCCTTCAGGTTTGAGAAGATTTAAGAAATTAGGCAACTCATTCCCCAATAAGTTCTGGGACCTCCCCGGTATCTTCCCACCAGATACATCAAGACTCCATAGAAGACTTGAGGCTGTTAGGCCTGAAGGCCTGTGTGCCCAGGCTAGGGCCAGCCCCTGAGCCTACAGATGGATCTCTGAGTCCAACTCCATGCCCACACCCACCTTACAAATCTCTGACAGCTTTACCTTAGCAAGCCCAGAGAGAGAAGCAACCAGTAGACAATGATAACATCTCTAAACAGGTTTCTCAAATGTACAGCCCTTGAGGAACCTGTGTCCTGGAAAGGTTTGGTTGCTGTTAAACAGTTCCAGATGGGGGCATTCAGGCTGGCTCTGGATCTCTGGGCTCTGAGGAATTAAAAGAAAGAGACAAGCCTGAGAATGATTATAATCCCATTATGCAGAGCTTCCCCTATTTATTTCTTCATATGGATGAATTTGTATATATTTGCATTTGTTCTATCTGATAATATGCATAGAATTCAAATTGAAATGACTTGAATAGATTTGAATATTAATGAAGCGTTTAAAGGCTGTCATCCCGGCAGAGCCCCCAAGCAAGGGAGTGTGTGGTACAGAAGCTCAGATGGCTCCTCCAGGCACTGTCAACAGAAACCCCAGGCCCAGAGCTGGGAGGCACCTTGGAGAGAAGCCCTCTTTGGTAGAAATGGAGGCCTTCCCCAGTTCCCCAGGCACCAAGCTCAGGAACCTACTCCAAGGAGGGGGGTGCATTGATAAAAGCCCACCTGAGCATGTGTGGCTGAGACCTCCTCAGACACCCAAATGTGTGGTTTTAACAGTGCCATAAAAGGCAAGATGTTTTCTCAGATTAAGAAATACCTCCTTGCCTTTGCTTCATAGAGTCAGATGGTAGAGGCAGATCTCATTTCAGTGAGACAGGGACTACGTGTTTAGCTCTTCCTCAGTTACTCAGGAAGGTACTGGACTGTCTTCTGCCTGGAATCCTAAGCTAGAGCACATGTAACACCTCCTGAGCGTTTTCCTACAGAATAATGGCGATTAGGCAATGTGCTCTCAGTGGGTCCAACAGCCATCAGCCCCCCTCCTTCAGGGTCTCGTAAGAAATCACTTGATACTGGTCACTGCAGCCATCAGCAGTAACATCTGTAACCTGCCTAGGTCCTGGGCTGAACATTAAGAACAAATAAAATAGAATAGCTTGCAAAAATAAGAAGGTCTTGCTGTGGTCCAACGGGCCATGCTTTCCTTCCTTTGTCTAAAAATCCAGGTGATAGGTTGTCCGGAGAGGTACGTTTGTGGTATTAGGCTTCAAATATCTAGAACTCAGCATCAAGGCTTTCAGGCCAATCATGTAAGAATAGTATTTTGTAACAATTTAAGTTGGAGAAATGACAGTCAATGGTATAGAGATCTGAGTATACAATTTCTCATTGCTAAGTACTGAGGATGAAAATTTCTAAGTGATCTCAAGATTATTTTATTGTGTCCTAACTGAATCTTGGTTCTTTCCACATTTACACTCCTAGCACCCATTCTGGTGGCTAATTCTGAGAGTAACAATGAAAATATGCTTGTGAGTCGTTGAGTCTCCTGACTGATGATGCTCTCATGTGTAGCCCAGGATCACTTTTAATACAACATTCTGAAAACTAAACTCATTATTTTCTCCCTGATTGGGGTCCTAATCTCTGTAAAGAGCATCCTATATTCCCAGCACTTAGTGTGAAAGCCAAGTCACCAGCCTCTGTCTCATCTCCCATAGCCAGTTAGTTCTCTTGTCACGACACATTTTAATCTCTATTGCCTTTCACATGTACATATACTGCCTTTACATTTTTTCTTCCATTGCCCTACTCATATTCTCCAAAACTATTATAGCACCCTATCAAGTTACTCGATTTTTTTTTCTCACAGCCACCCTTCCTACCATTGTCATTCATTACTACTTGTATCTTCATAGGGTACAAAATTTACTCCTCCCCTTCTCAGCAAGCCCACTGGCTACCCTTTGCCTGTAAAACAAAGCCCCAAAACCTTCACTTGGTATCTGACACCTCCACCCTCACCCAGCACTGAAGGTCCTCTACAATCTGTAGATACTTGCATTTGTTCCATCAGTTCATTCTGTCTGGCACCAACTCTCTTCCCAGCACCCATCTTCCTCTCCATCCCTCCTTGCTCTCCAAGCTTCCATCAGAAAAAGAATATTTGAAGTTCCCTGGATATGCCATGCCTTTGTGTCCTTGCTTATGCTGTTCCCTTAGCCTAAAATATCCTTTTCCTCATCGTTTACTGAAATATGCTTCATATTTCAAGGCTTGGCTCAAAGGTTACCTCTCCGTGTAGTTATTCCCTGTTTCCCACTTATAGTCACTCTGCCCTTTCTTCTCTGCTGACATAATGTATATATTCTATCCTTTCATGTGTTCAATCCTGTCCAGCTTGTTCTTGACTTGCTATTTTCCCAACTCAATGGTAAGTCCCCTAAGGAGAGAAACTCTAATGTTTTAAAATTTTTCGTATCATTTCTGACAGTGCTCAACAAATGTTTAATGAGTAAATGAATGAATAGGAAAGATACAATATTATGTTCTCAGCAGCATCCTTCTGGTCCAGCCTTCATGCCCTCTAAGAGCACCTGGTTGTCTTGAAAAGATGCTGACATTTCTTAAGCACCTGCTACAAAGGCCAGGTACTCTCCTATGATTTCATATAATTTTTCACAAAAACACTATGATGGAAACACCCTTATTTCTATTTTGCAAATAAGGAAACTGAGTCTCAGTGAGGTTAAGATATTTTCCCCAGGTCATCTCTCTAGTGATAATAGAGCCAAAATGAAAGCTCAAGCCTCTATCTCCGCATCTGGTTCCCTTCACTCCCCAAGAGCCGCCTCTTTGCATCAGCCAAAGAACAACCAGACGCTCACCTTCCCCAGACTTCGAGTCAGGCTTCAGTGCTCTGGGAGAATGAATTTCCCGCAAATCAATCCTGGATACAGTTATTATTTTATAGGGATGTTGTAAGTTGATAAGGTAGCTGTTATATGTTAATAGCTATTGTAATGTTGTTCTTAAGGCCTATTACTTGTGCTAGTTTGTATTTTAATGTGTGCAAAGGTGATTACAACTTTAATATGAATGTTAAACAGATTAGCTGATTTATATGTAAAATAAATAAATAAAACGAAACTCATACTCTCATTTCTATTCATTTCTCTCTCCCTTTCTCTCTTTCCCCTCTGCCCAAAGGCAGATGTGGTCTGTGGAGCATTGACAATGGAACAAAAAGAGAGTGTTTGCTGAGTGATAAATAATGGTTATAGACGGGTCTTTTGTTCCGGGTGAATTCGGACTCTATGTCCTTAATAGCTGTTTGTCTGAGAGTTTGTGCTTTTCACTGTGTTTGGGAGTTCAATTTTGTTGGAGAGTTGTACATTCGCCATTCTCCCCCTCGAAATTGTGTTTCCCATATCTGGCAACCCTTGTTGTTTTCTCAGTACACACTGGGAAACCTGCCAAACTTTCAGAAAGGCAGGTGTACCCCAAGGTATTCAGGGACACAGAGCATAGCAGGGAAGCCAGGTAAGAGAATAAGCACCCAGGGTGCAGAGAGGTGGGGACCCAGGGGACATCCACATATGGTAGTTCCTGTGGGAGCAGACACTAGGCATGCCTAGCCCACCTTGGGGGAACAGAGCTCAGAGAAACTTCCACCATGAAGCAACGCTCCAGGGCAGAGTGGACATTAGCTAAGAAAATGGGCAGAGAGTGGGATGGGGAGAAGAGGGAGTAGCATGTGCTAAAGCCTGGGAAGCATGGGACAATGCAGCCCACACAAGGACCCGCATGGAGCTGAGTGTGGTCAGAACCAAGAAGCTGGGTATAGCCAGAACCAAGGAGCTGGGAATAGCCAAAACCAAGGAACATCAGTGGCTGAATGCACTGGGCATAGACCCGGAAGCCAAGAAGGTTTCCGGCCAGTGCATGTAAACACAGGAATATATTGGATGATAGAGGGAACAACCTGTTTGAGGTTATCAGGGGATTTTCCTTTAGGACATAATTGCTGCCAGGGGTTGGTGTTAACAAAGAAAAGAATGCAGGTTCGTTCTGGAGGTTACACACCTAAGAATGGAGGAAACCTAATTGGCTGAAGTTTGAAGGGAAGGGTGAAGAACAGCCCACCATACCGGACCACAGATCTGACACATGAAGAATGTTGGTAGAGGAAGTGGAGCTGGGTCATCTTTCAAAGAAAATGTTGGAGAAGAGGAGGGGCAGAAGCAACACTGAAAGAATCGCATAATTGATTACCTGCATGCCCTGCATCATCAGAAATTTAAGTAGCACAAAAATCTAACACCACAGTGCACTGACCATTATCCCTGGGGCTTGTGACCACAGGCTTGGAAGAAGGCACTTTTGGTGGGCTGCCATGCTGGAGAAAGTGGCTGTCAGTAGTCTGGCAGCAGAGTGGTAGTACAGAAATCCACTCAATGGAGAGTGGGACATGTTGTGCCCAGAAACGGAGTGAGGACACCAAGAAAAAGGAGACAGAGATGCCTCTGACTGTGGGGCACACAGGAAATTCATGCTCTTTCCTGATCCAAAGTATCAACCATACATCAAGCGCAGGACACAGTTGCAGCCGGGGTGGACAACTTCAGCTCTCCAGACGCCGGTTGCAAGGCTGTTCCTGCTGAAACAGTGTTCTTGACGTACTTTTTAACTGCCTTACAAGCAGCTTGATCACTCAGAAGGTTGGGGAAAAATCAATAAGGGGATTCTGTCACTCTGGGCTCAAGTCTAACTCATTTTCACTTTTTCAACAAATATTTATCGAACACCCACTGTGTGCCGGGCATTGTGCCAACAAGGTATAAACCTGATGAAATAGACAGGTGCATAATAGGCATCCAATAAATGCTTGTTGAAAGAATACAGGAATGATTGAATTAATATAATGGCAATCTTGAAAGAAAGTGAATGCTAATCTTAGGAATTCATAATAAAAACAGGACACTGGGCATGAGCAGACACTGATCCTAGAGGATCAGGAGCATCGCCAGAGGCAGTAGAAAAAAAACAATATGAAAAGCCGGGTGATGAAAAAGAAAGGAGGCTCAAGAAAGATGGCAGCTTCAGTGTTTTGACAGCGCCAAACGAATGATCCTGATGAAGAAGGAAAGGGCGGCAGCATCCAAAGAAACCAACGTGACTGCACAGACAACTCTCCAAGGAGCTCAGGTTTGAAAAACAGGTACAAAGGATGGCAGGCGGGGCACCTGGCAGGAGAAGAGGACAAAAGAGGCACAGGAGCCTGTAACAAAGGTGCCAAGTGACATAAAGACCCAGAAGGAGCTGAAGCCTGCAGAAAAATAAAAAAGGAAAAGAGAGATTTTTTTAGGGTTCAAGAAGGAGGAAGAATAAAAAGGGCAGTCCTCCTTGGGAAATGCAGCATGATATTTATCAGTTATAGAGAACTTCTGCTTAACTCTCTTGGCACTCTCTTTTCTATTGTGCTGTTCATAGTTGAGGGATGATCAGCTGAACTGAGAAAGAATTAAAACTTGAGATAGGGGATGTGACAGTAAGAGTTCATATAAGGTGGTGATTTAGAGTCACCTAGATCAAGGATTAAGTGCCTAACTCCACCATGTAGTAATAACCTTCTGCCAGTAGTAACCTCCCCTCTCCTTTACCCTTCTATAATATAGACATAGCAAGAGTATGCATGTCATAGATTTGTTGGGTAGATTAAATGATACACTGCAAGTATAGCATATTATCTGACACATAGAAAAATTCAATAAATATTAGCTATCATTATAATAATGATGATGCTTATGGTATGTTTAAAACAAATCTGATTACTAGATTCAATAAAATTAACTTCCCAGAACACTGAAACTATTTGAAAATATGATCCTGGTACCATTCTGGGTGAATAATAGTCAAGAAATACTGAAAAATAGGAGAGTCTGGAAAAATGTCACACTTTTTTAAAAAGTAAAATTGTAGATGACAGTAGATTCAGAAACAGTGAACAGGTAAACGTCATATAAATCTCCAGAAAAAAAAAATCTGCAGGAGATTATTTTAATGGTTCATAAACACTCAGAAAATAATCCGTGGTCCCTGGAAGCTACCTTGGGCTTTCTAAAAGCAAGTCATGCTAACGTCTCATTTAAGAAAAAAAAAATATGTTATTATAATTTCATAATCTGTCTCTCCTTTGTGATGTTGTGTTATTCACGAATTTGATAAACAAATGTTCCTCTGTCAGGTATATTGCAGGGTCTTAATTGGAGGAGTGTTATCTTATTGAAATCTCAATGTGAGCTAACAATGTGGCAATGGTGACAAACAATGTGCTTCTCAGCATCCTCTGTAGAAAGCGATGTGTTCATTTGGAAGATGCTAACGCCCCCATGGCACCCTCTGCTGATGTGACACATCTGGAATGGGTGTGCTCTGTCCTAAGAGCCACACCTTAGCTATTTACAAATTGGGGCATATACAGAAGGCTTGGAGATGAGGAGGGAGGGGAGGAGGAAGGAAGGGAAAGCAGGAAGGTAGGAAGGCAGGAAGGGAGAGAGGGAGGGAGGGAAAAGAAAAACCTGGGAATTATGTAATATGAGGAAGGTGGGAGGAACTTAGCATTATTAAGGCAGAAAAGCAAGGACTTAGGAGTTCTTCAGGCTTATTGTGCATGAGAATCAACTGGGGTGCTTTTTAAAAATTGGTGATTCTAGCTGCTCCAGTCCCTAGATTTGCAGAGAGTCTGATTAATTAGTTCCAGGAGGGCCCAGAAAATTGCAGTTGAATTAACATCCCAGGTAACTCTCATTCCAGTGACTCATGGACCATACTTAAAGAAAACTGGCTTAGAAGAGAACAGTATAACTGTCCTCCGTTATATAATAAGCCTCTTTTAGGTGGAAAGAGCAGAATTCTAATCAACACATCTTCCACTGGACTAGCAGCTATGGGAGGGTAGGAATACAGGTAGTCCCACTTCTGTAGCCCTAGTTGTGAATATTGTTCTGGCACACAGTAGGTGGTCAGCAAATACTTGTTTAAGGAAATTTCAGGATGGTAGGAGAAAGAACCTTGCAAGAATGAAAGCTTTGTGAACATGAAGTAAGTGGGCCTGGTGGGCAGCCAGCCCTCTACTCACAGCTGTCTCGATAGGGAGGTTGGATAATAATGCATCAGAGATGACATAAAGGGGTTTGCTGAATTGGAAGAAAGCCTCAACTAAGGTGACCTCTGGGATTTTCACATTCTTACCACTCAGTTGAAGAAGTACAGTACAGTTAGGTGCCACATAACTGTTGGTCAGGGACAGACTGCATATACCACGCTGGTCTTATAAGATAATAATAGTGTTTTGAGACCAGGCATAGTGGTTCATGCCTGTAATCCCAGCACTTTTGAGACAGAGGCAGGCAGGTTGCTTGAGCTCCACAGTTCGAGACCAGCCTGGGCAGCATGGTGAAATCCCATCTCTACAAAAAATACAAAAATTAGCCACTGCACTCCAGCCTGGGTGACAGAGCAAGACTCTGAAATAAATAAATAAATAAATAAATAAATAAATAAATAAATAAATAAGTCATATTAAGCCTTTACAAAAATACACAAAAATTGGCCAGGCATGGTGGTGCACACCTGTAGTCCCAGCTGCTCAGGAAGCTGAGGTGGAAGGAAGACTTGAGCCCGGGAAGCAGAGGTTGTGGTGAACTGAGATCGTGCCACTGCACTCCAGCTTGGGTGATAGAGCCAAACCTTGTACACTGGGAGCAACAGGCTATACCATGTAACCTAGGTGTGTAATAGGCTATACACAACCATCTAGGTTGGTGTAAATGTACTCTGTGATACTTGCACAAAGACAAAGTTGCCTAACAATGCATTTCTCAGAACGTATCCCCGTTAAGTGACGCATGACTGTTATTGAAAATATTATTTGACTACAACACAGAGATAATGAAGTCAGAGAGGTCTAGATAGGAAAGGAAAGATGGTAATGAGCACTACAGAAAAGAGAAGCAAACATTTGAAACTCAAAGAGATGGTCAAGTCTGCGGAAGCCCTTTGCATAAAGTGCTTTAAATGTTTTACTTGTGGAGACGGCATTTGCAATATTTTGCATCGTATGTAGCTGAATTCAACCCCTAACATGCAGCGAGTACCTCCTATGCGCAGAAAGCAGAGTTAGATGTGGCATCTGCCCTCAGGGAGCACACAGGACAACCAAAGAGACCATGAGCCCTAGTCTTGCCCTTGGAACATGAATCTCACTCTTCTGGTAGGGAGAGAAAATGCAAGTACCACAAGGGAAGGACATTATCTGTCACATAAATTGCTATATTCCCAGCACTTTCAATAGTACCTGGCACAGTGGGAGCAACAATAAATATTTGATGAATGGATGAATGAATGCAACTAACATTTATTGAGTCCCTCCTTGCCAGGCAGTGTAGTGCATACTTTGTGTATATCATTACTCTTAATTCTTCCAAACTCTGTAAAAAGTATTATTACTCTTGTTTTACAGATGCTGAAATAAACATCCTGTTGAGTTGCTTGCCCAAGATCATAAACTTGTAAATAACAAAACTGAAGTTCTGAATTTGAGTTATGTGTCTCCTAACTTCATGCCATTTCTGCTACGTTAGAGTAGTTTTGATAGTTCCGTTTTCAGATAAGTGACTTGAGATTCAGGGAGGTGAAATGACTTTCTTAGGGTCACCATGATACTCTGTAACAGAAATGGATCTAGACCTAAGCTCTGAACAATGATTTCAGCAGCAGCCAGAACTCTTCCTCACTTCCAAGTGGCTGACCTTGTCCCCTCACGACTTGATTCCGCTGACCCCTGCAGACCCTTGGTCTTCACACAGAGAACGAATGCATGCCTTAGGCAGCTCTCTATGCAACTGAGTGGTGGCCCCTGAGGCTAAGTCAACCCTGGTCAACTTGAACTTGGCAATATGGGAGTGGTAATCTTGGTGATATAGAAGCCCTAAGAAGACTCCCTCAGCATAAAAATGAGCAGAATTATATGCCAGAGGCCATTCAGCCTGTTATTCAAAAACCCGTGACTAATATGCTCATGCAGATTGGCCTTGGGACTCCATGTCTGTTTGGTTTTTTTTTCCCCCCCCCAAAACTTAGAATTGGCAGTGGAATAAGTTGTCTGCTAAATTGTTCTCCAGTCTCTCTGGGTTCAGCAATGCCCTTAGTTATCCAAATAGAATTCCGATTGACTTTGGCTGGTGTCCTGCTTTAGTGAAAGGGTGAGTAGAATTTAAGGCTATCAACTCAACCAGAGCAGCACATTGTTCATTCTTTTCTGTCACTTTTTATGTACGTGATGGAGGAAAATGAAAAAAGGACTTTTTTTTCCTCTTTATTCCTCTGCAGTTGTTTTTAGCTAGGTGCACCATAACATTGGTCAAGGTAAGGAAAGAAGAATATGTAGGGAAGGAAGGGAAGGTGTGTATACATACATGTGGCATACACACAATCAAATATGGGCACAGCATCAGGCAGGGTCTTTAACGGCAAGCAACAGAAGCCAATGGGCTGATATAAATGGAAAACAATATTGGGCATGTCACAGAATTGCCAGAAGAGCTGAGGAGCCAGGCTCTGTGGTAGTGTAAATAATATCCCAGACCAATGGTCAGAATGCCTGCTCCTCCAGTAACATGACTGTATTGATCTTTCCACAGTTGCCAGCTCTGCTGGAAGGAATACTGGCCTACCCTTTTCTCATCATCACTAATTCTTATCGCTGGGCCTGGAAAGTGGGTCAGATTAGCAGTGACAGAATCATGGTGGCCTGCACTCTAGCTGCAAGGGAGGCTAGAAAAGCTAAGATTGGAATTTGTCAGCTTCTGCATAGAGTGGGAAGGAGTCCTTGTTTCCCACAAAGACTTATAAAGGGAATAATTTACTTCCCATCTAGAAAGTCAAAGGTATTGCAAATATCCACCCTGATACATTTGGGGACTTCTACCCTGATTCCTGGGAGAGATCAGTGTGCGTGGAAATGTGTATGCACAGTTCTCTCTCTCTCTCTCTCTCTCTCTCTCTCTATCCTAGAAACTCTTGAATAGGCACCAGGTCTACGGAAAATGTACAAATTCATTTTACCCTGTGATATTTTCCAGTGAAAGGCACTGAAGCATCATGCCCTCTAACTCATCTGGAGATTTCAACTTTCCAAACAAGAGAAATCAGATAAGCTTCTGTGTCACTTCTGCAGCAGTGGGTTTACAGTTACGAACTGGATAAAGGGTCATGTAAATTCTCAAACACTAATCTGTCTATCTGGACTGACTGGATTTTTCTGACATTGCTCTTACCTCCTTGAGTTCAGTTGCTTGTCATCTTTTCTCTACCAAGCCCTCAGCCCAAGTCACCCAGAACAGGCTTATTTGGAAAATCAATGCAAGTGAATCAAAATAAATAAGATTTTCCTGCCTCTTCCCTGCAAGCTTTTTGAGTGGACTATAGGAAAGATGCAGAGGACTGTCTTCGATGCCCTTTGCAAATTTGGGTTACGGACGATTTATGACAAGTTCCTTCCCTAATAACATCTTAGGTGGGGCCCAAAGCGAAGAATCGGACGGATGATATTTTCATTTCTGTGGTTCCTTTCAGTGCTCTCACTACAGGAACCCCCTCTCCTATAGGGTTGCTGAGTTAAGGTAATGTGATCATACTTTTATGGGTGCCAATCCAAACTCAGTAAAAGACAGACTCAGTGATGCCAAAGGTCAAATGACAATCTGGGAAGACAACACCCAGAGCAGAACATAAAAATCCGTGCAGCTCCCAGTGGTTTCTACATCTCTCATTTTCTCACCTACCTGTTATCTCTTCAGAATTTCCAAACTGTAATGATTACAATCTTTTAGATAAAGATCATTATTCTCAGGTGATAGCTGGGAAAACTGGGGCACTGAATGAGTTGCCTCTGTCACCTCTATTCATTCAAGAATCAGAAGCATACCTTGATGATTTTTCACTAATGGTTTAACCTCCCAAACATTACCCTTTTCATAATGTTTATTCAGTTTTGTTTCTGGAATTTATGCCACCAGAAATGTAGATAATACTTTGTACTTGTAAATAGTCAAAAACCACCCAAATAAGAATCTGCTTCTTAGAGGGAAATGACAATAAAGAGATGGGAAGGAAGGCAAAAACTGTTATGTTGAGAGTGTGGAGCAATAAATAAAATGAAAATGGAAAAGCAATGTTTCCTCAATATATTAAATCCTAAAACTACCTACGCACCTCGCAGCTACCGTAAGCGAGACTGGTGGGTGGGGGAGAAGCCATAGCACTGCCATGTGCTTCTGTTTGTGGTTCCGTTACTACGTAGATACCTGGCAGCAGGTGAGCCTCATTGGATCCTAATTTGCAAGTGTTTCTATGGGTCCTTAGATATCACTTATTTGAAACTAAGAAAACTGTTCTCATGGAAGCAATGTTCTAAATTAAATGGAGTTCCTTCACTAATTCACAAAATTTCACTTAACTAGGGATGTGGTTGAAATGCTATATGTTTATCATTTTACATATAGTAGAAAAACATCCCATCACAACATTAATAAATTCATTAGCAATTCGGTAACTGAATACACAAAGGTAAAAGCAAACGTGTTCTGTGATTTGATACTTAATAAAAATCAGATTTCCTTTGATGACAATATACTGGTACAATTCATGACTTTTTTCTGGACCCTCTGTGGGGTTGACAGGTCTCTGTAGGGGTTTTAAAGATTGATGATACTGGTAACTTTATGTCCAATGTTGCTACACACCTAGGGTCTTCTGTTTATTGACACACCTATCACTTAACCTTATACTTACCTATTTGTGTTTAAGGTAGTGTTTAATAAAGAGCAGTGTTTAATAAACAAGAGAATGTGAGAGAGAAAAAGGGAAGAAAAGAAGAGAACTTCCTGAGAAAGCTCAAATTAAGAAAAACAAAAAGGAAACCAAAGGAAATGAGTAAAAATACAGAAAAAGGAATGTCTTAAGTGGAATTGACTGAACTGTGAAGAGTGAAAATCTGAGAGAAGAAAAAATTTTTCAAATGCATGATACATCCCTGAAGGGGCAGGGGCAGTGGTAGAGGCTGCATTTTCTGGTTCCATCCCTAGGTGACAACCTAAGGCAGCTTGGCTGTGACTGGTAGAAGAAGGCTAATTTTAGCCGGATTTTCTTTTGTATTGTGTTGTCTGGACTCAGATAGAGTCATAGACTAATCACATTAACACAAAACTTCCTTTGTTTCCCCTCAATGCTTTTGCTGGAACTAACTACCAGCCCTACAAAATTATTTTATGTATGTGTTTGGACTCCAGCATTTTGCATTTCCATGCAGTCTACAGTAGAGAGAAGGGAGAAGAGAAGGAAAAGGCTCTCTGCTACCTTTTCCCTTTATTCAATGGCAGAATCCTAGAAGGCACCAATCTCCAGCTTTGAAGGGATCCACAAAAGTGAGCCAGGTCCCACTGCAAAATTATTCAAATGAGCCTGTGTCATCAAGGGCGTGAAAAAGCATCATGGCTACCATCACAGTTCACTTGAGCCTTTTTCACTGCTTACAGGTCTTTCCTGCCTTATTCACTTGGGTAGGCTGTGCCATGTGGATCTTTCTTGTGTTCTCCTGTGGGGTTGCCTGGCTGGCTCTGAGCACATCATGCTCCATTGCTACCCACAGCCTCCGCCCCCAGGAGACATGCTTACTCCCTCTTCCCCTGGTTCACACCTGCTCATTCTTCCAGATACCGCTGGGTGTCACCTCCTCAGTGACTTTTTCCCTCCTCTGAGTTCCCATAGCACCCAAACTTACCTCCACCTTCACACCTGCCACACTGCAGGGAATTGTCCAGACGTCTTCCCCAGTAGACAACTCTCAACTTGGAAGACCAGCATTCCCAAAGATAGGACATCTGTCTATCTCTTCATTCCCTGTGTCCATGGGAGGTATTCCATGTTTATTGTGTCAGTAAATGGAGTGAATCTCCCCTTGACTGCAGTGTCCACAGATTCTTTTGCCCCAGGCCTCTTTTCCCAGTTTATAAGTTGATTGATTGGCCCCTGAGCGTCCTCTTCTGTCTTGAGCAGAAGATGACTGTGCAGTGCACCTGATTGCCTCAGGCGCGAACCTCAGACGCCCTGGCCTGAAGTGTTACTTCTGACACCTATGCGAGGAGAGGCAGGGTTTTCCCGTATCTGCAGAGATACTCAAAAATATAACCACTGGTAACCTGTGAGAGTCGAAGGAACCTCAGAGGTTGTCTGGTCACGCCCCCTTTTTTACAGATGAGGGAACTGAGTCTCAGAGAGGTACAGTCCTTTTCCTAGAGTCACACAGTAAACTTGTTGGCTGGCGTGGGACTGGGACTTTCATCTACTGCCCCTGCCCCTTTCTCACTGCAGAGCCCCTTTCGTGTACGGTTCCTGATTTGTGGATACGTGAGAGAGCGTGCGTCTGGGATTGAGTGACCAAAAGGGGGTGCCGTGTTATAAATGGGCTAAATAAATATAGCAGTTTGCCCAGCTTAGAGCAGCTTTCTTCAGGAGGAGCTGAGCACATTTAATAGGGCACTTGTAAACAGGAGCAATTTGAATAGTTTCTCCAGCACGCTGTTAGCATCTATATGTGCCCCATTTCATCTGTAATCTGCTTTTACAAGGCGCTGGTGAGCCTTTGATGGCAGCAATGAATGACCCAGACGGCTTCGTCCCAAATGTTCAAACTGAGCTGAAAATTTGGGAGAATCCAAGGTATTCATCTCTGTAAAAAATCCAAACCCATTGACTGAAATTGCTCTTCTCCATCCTGATACATTAACTTCCTTCTTTTCTTCTCCCTTTCTTTCTTTTGCATTTTGCCATTACCATGTTCTGGTTATTGCCTACATCTGGAGCATGGCAGCTGTCCTGTAATATGCAAGCTGTGGCATGTAATTTGGAGAACTTGAATACAAATATCTGTTAATTAAAAAAAAATACAGAAGCATGTTTGTCAGCTTGTAATTATGTAAAGAAGAACACCAACTCCCAAACTAATTTAAAAAGCAAAATGAAAATAACTTTACCAGCAGCTTTACAAAATCCAGCAACTCTACATTTAGCTATTAACTTTTTTCTGAGTATCCCAAAGTCCTTTGCAAATGTCTTTGAAGTTTCTTTGGGGGAAGCAGGTTGGCCTAGTACGATAGGCAGGAAAATAGGGCTTGACTGGTAGTCAGGTGGCTGGATTCGGTTGTTTCTCCTCTTACTATAAATCTGACAAGATTTCTCAACCTTGGCATTGTTGACATTTTAGGCACGGTAATTCTTTGTTGTGAGTGGCTGTCTTGTGCATTGCAAGAGCTTAGGCAACATCTTTGACCTCTACCCCGTATATGCCTGTAGCACCCCCCTCCCCAGCTGTGACAAGCAAAAATGTCTCCGCCAAGTGTACCCAGGGAGGGAGTGGGACAAAATTGCCCCCAACTGAGAACCACTGTCATTTTCATTTGCTGTGTAATGTGGAGAAAAAGAGCCCAGGGCTTACTCTCAGAAGGCTTGGGTTTGAGTGGACGTTGCCTCATTCTGAGGACACAATCCTGGACATTTCTCTACGGTTGCTTCTTCGTCTCTGAGATGGATGTAACAAGCCCAGTGGTGGCATTTCTCGGGGTTACTGTGAAGATCAACTGAGACGTGGAGATTTTTCAAATATAGAAAAGGGCACCCTGGAGGTTAGATGTGATCATTATTATTATTGCAAGATAGCTCCTGAAGTGAAAGGCTGCAGTTCAGAAGCCACAGGGCGGATCTTCCCCACGGGAAGCTATTCCCTGATAGGAAGCAACCTGTTGACTTTGGCCTCGTTAGCACGGTGCTCTCCTGCTCTCTAAGGTTCCAGGGGCAGTTGGAACTTGCAGTGCTCTTTGGAGGGATGTGCGGGCATGGTGAAGGAGCACCGAGGAAAGTAAAACTGCTGAAGAAAAACTAATAGAAATAGAATAGTGTTACGCACAAAGAGGAAGAGGTGGACAAAGGGTTCCAGTCTCTGCCCCAGGTGTCAGAGGTGTTTGAGCTACTCAAGCTATTGTCAGGTTGTACGAACATTGAGCTCCGGGTCAGAGAAAGTTTCAGAATCATTTCTAATGGCCTTTTAAAAGTAAAGAGATTGTCAGCTCTCTGGGCTTACGGAGATGGCAGGTAGATGGATAAGATCACCTCTCAAATGCCCTTCTCGCTCAAGAATTCTGGGATTCTGGGCTTAGGGCTAGGTCTTCTGCAATCTAAACAATTCCTTATTTACTTTACAGATTTCTGTGGACTGCGTTAATAAATAACAGTCATTCTTGTTTACTGAGGACAGCTCTGTGTCAAAAAGTGTGCCGATTGTTTTAGGTTTGTTATCTCACTTAATCTTCCTGACAGTTCTGTAAGGTAAGCATTATTTCCATTTTACAGATGAGAAAACTGAGGCATATACAGGTTAAGTAACTGTCCGCACAGCAAGTCTATTGGTATTTTGGCCATGCTAGTTAAGAGAAGGGCCAGTGGCATGTCTCTAGACTCAAAGCACCCAGCCACCTACAGAATGAGTCCATTAGTATGCCCTAGAGAAGATTCATTGAGATGCTACTCACAGACAGAACTAACATGTCAGGCACATCACCTAGGTCTGCTTTGAGAGTACACTACAGTTCTGCAGCCTAAAATTTGAAGGCCAGGCAGTATGTGAGGGTTTAGGAGGATACCATGATGTAAAATATAAAGCAAGGATAGGAGGGAGAAGCTGACAGCTTGAGTGGTGCACACTCAATCAATACGCCCAAGATAACAATTTCTGCAGAATAGCAGCTTGCTTATTCAGGTCCCCAGGAGACGCATGCTGCTCTGACAATCGGCAAAAATTCTGACTCGATACAGATCTTTTCATCTCCAGCCTGCTTTTGCCGACTTTTTCATTTTACATTATTAAATATTAAACCCTGTAAACACTTTCATTTGTCTGTAGCGTATTGTCAGTCAAATTACCCTTTGTAACAGTATCAGATCATATTGGTATCACTTACTTCCCTGGGTAACAGCTACAATTCCAAAATCCTATTGCAGGATAAAATAATGAAGTATCTAAGCAGCTTGGGGTCAAAATCCCTAAATTCTTTTCTCAGACCCTGGCATCAGCTAACCATTTACATCTCTTCAAGTCAAATTGTTTCCTTTTCAAGTGAACCAAACAGTCACACTCTCAAGACCCCATTTGTTCCTTCCAACAGATTTAAAGTAGATTGAAGTCACTTTGAAAACTTTAAATTCTACAAGTTGATGCCAGTCCACTCAAGTACCTGCCTGTGGATTACATCAGCACAGCCTCAAAGCTGCTGACCTGATACCCACACACACCGAGTTCTGTCACCTGTCTGGCTGTCATCGCTGGCACTCTGGAAGCACTCAATATTTTCTGATGTTAACTCTCCAGAGAAAAGTAACGAGGCCAACATAAAACATGGGAAAATAATGCACTCCAAAGTCAGAAGGAAATAATGTTTATTGATCTTCTTTTGGCTGATGTTTCCATTATCCATGGCTCTGACCTCTCCATTAGCGAAGATAACCAAAATTTTATAACATTTAAAGTTCAGGTTTGAGACAATGCAAAAGTAGGGATCACTGGATCCATGAATTCAAATGCCAATGACACATGTGTTAGTCTTTCACAATAGGCTTCCGGGGTACTGGTTTCTCAGTACCAGCATCTTGGTACTGAGAAGAGGTATTGTATGAGAATTGGAATGTGATGATGATGACTATGCAAATACACAGATAAACCAATCTGTTCCTTCCCGGTGACCACTGACACACTCTTCACTTCTTAAGAGTACCAATGTTCAAAGGTAGAGTTTATCATGGGTAAATGCCCAAAAGCATCTTTGTAACTAAGCAATACAATCGACCAGCCCAAGAAGATTTGTGAACATGGGATGTAAATTAACTAAATGAGTAATCAAACCAAGTGGACTTATTAATTTGACCAGGAATGTTAATTAAGGCACTGTTCTGTAGACCTTTGCTCATCCCCAGAACTCCTAACTCACCCTTATCTCCATTTTATCTTTCTGTTCTTGAGTCGCTTTTTCTGTGGCTTAGGTAAAATTACTTAACCTTTTCTTGGCTCTAATAACCCATCTGTTGAGTTGGGAGTACAACACTTTTATGCATCTGCTAGAGGGAGGTGCACTTTAATGAATGTTTGGAAAGTATTTTGAACATGAAGTGCTTAGTATTAATATTGCTTTCCAATGCCCTAGACAATCTAATGAAATAGTATCTTAATCTATGCCACAGCTAATTCATTTTGGAACTGAGTCTACTCTATACAGATTTCTGTTTGAGGGTCATTGGGAAGATTTATTTGCCTTGGGGCAAATATTGACCTCCTGAGCCTCCATCAATATTTACCTCTTGGGTCAATAAATCTCAGTGTTGACCTTGATAAAAGTCAACATCTGCACGGAACCTCAGGGTCTTCTTCATCTGTGCTGCCTTCGCCCTGAGTCTGTCACTTGATTATGTTCTAATAAATCCTATTTGCAGGAGTTTATAGCACAAGCTGTTGGCATGCCCTCAGGGGGTGAGGTTGCTGGGTGTACCCCTGGGCATTTGTGCAGAAATGCTGAGGAGAGATTACTGTAGTGTTTCTAAGAGAATTCCTAACCTTAGATTCTTATTTCTCTTCTTTGGAGGAAGGATTCTAGGAGGACCTACCCAACATGGAATAAAGTGCAGACTAGGCAAACTCTTACCAGAGTCTGTCACACTGACAATTACAATACCTAAAACTATCTATCTACTGGGGAGAAGGGGGTGTTGCCCACATGCCACCCTGCCTGTGTCTGTAGATGTCAGACACTGGACACTAATCTGACCATGCTAATCAATAACACTCTTCATGATGGAACAGATGTGTTGCTTTCACCCCGGATTATGAATATGGCTGGAATAGTCTATCAGCTGGGCTGGAATCCTCTGCTTTGTATGTACAGATTTAGTCATTCAATAGCTGTTCATTGAATATTTATTAAGAAACTACTGAGCCAGGCCCTGTGCACAGATGAATTTCTTCTCTTTCTCAAACCCTGTAGTTGCCCAATAATTGCTAGAGATGGAGAATGAAAAAATTCATGAGACAGGTTCCTTGCACTGAGGGAATTTGAAAGTGTAGTGTGGACACAATTGAGTGGCTTTCTCATTTTTTCTGTACCTCCCCTCACTCAAGTACACATCCCTCTTCTATTATGGACAAGTGTAGTTTGGGGGATGGGACATGTGCAAATCTTTGGCATTGGAGTCATATCCTGTCATATCCTGAGGAAAGTCATTCGCTCCAGGGGCAGCACTTTTAACCACTTTCAGATTAATCATCTCCAGACGTGTTGCAGTAACTCATTGTTTGTAGTCCTCAGGGAGTAGTCAGGGAAGTTGCCTTGTCTGAAGACATAGGAAACACACTTCATAAATGTGGGAGATATAGGAGGGCTTTTGGGGTATAAAGAGATGATATCCAAAAGGAAAAAGGGCAGTTGTGAAATTCCAAATCAATAGCATGCCTGCTGTGTTTATCACGTTGTGTCTTTGGGGTTTGAACTTAATTGCTTTCCATATAGATTCAAGTGGAGAGGAGGGTTCATCACAAAGCATTTTGTTCAGAAATGTTGCACAGATAAACAGATTTCTAGAATAAATGTATGTAAAACTCAAAACCCTGTCCAACACGTCTTATGATGAATGAGACTTTTTCATGCATTTCCAACTGATTTATCTTCTTTTAATGGGCCCATTTGCAAGCATCGGTGCCTCCAAACTTTCAAGAACGTTTGTGTGTGTGTGTGTGTGTGTGTATGTGTGTCTGTGTGTGTTCTGTTTGGTGAAGGATGGCAAGGGAGAAGGCTAACACTTCCTTTATTTCAGAAAACTAAGTGTTAGAAGGCTAACGCTCTTCCACAACTCTTCCTGTCTTCTCCATTACGTTATCAGTGCTCTCAGTCATTTAGGCTATAAAAGGTCATTTTTTATTTGGCTAGATCTTTCCAAATACAGGAATACCTCAGAGATATTGCAAATTTGGTTCCAGATTACTGCAAGAAAGTGAGCATTGCAATAAAGGAAATCACACAATTTTTTTTTGTTTCCCAGAGAATATAAAAGTTATGTTTGCACTATACGATAGTCTATTAAGTGTTTAATGGTATTATGTCTAAAAAGCAATTTACAGACCTTAATTTACAAAATCTGTATTGCTAAAAAATGCTAACAATCGTCTGAGTCTTTAATGAGTTATAATCTCTTTGCTGGTGGAGGGTCTTGCCTTAGTGTTGATGACTGCTGACTGATCAGTGTAGAGGTTGCTGAAAGTTGGAGCAGCTGTGGCAATTTCTTAAAATAAGACCACAACGAAGTCGGCCATAGCAATTTGAATATTCCTATCATGAAAGGTTTCTCTGTGTCATGTGATGCTGTTTGGTAGCATTTTACCCACTGTAGAACTTCTTTCAAAATTGGAGTCCATCCTCTCAAATCCTGCTGCTGCTTTATCACCTAAGCTTATTGAATATTCTAAATCATGTTTTGTCATTTCAACTTTGTTCGTAGCATCTGCACTGAGAGTAGATTACACCTCAAGAAACCACTTTCTTTGCTCATCCGTAAGAAGCAACTCCTCATCCATTAAAGTCTTATAAGATTGCAGCAATTCAGTCATATCATTAGGCTTCGCTTCAAATTCTAGTTCTCCTGCTGCTTCCACCACATCTACAGTTACTTCCTCCACTGAAATCTTGAACCCCTCAAAGTCATCCATGAGGATTGGAATCAACTTCTTCCAAACTCCTATTAATATTGATATTTTGACCTCCTCCCATGAATCAGGAATGTTCCTAATGGCGTCTAGAACAATGAATCCTTTCCAGTAGGTTTTCAATTTACTTTGCCCACATCCGTCAGAGGAATCACCATCCGAGGCAGCTAGAGCCTCAACAAAATGTATTTTTAAATAATGAGACTTGAAAGCCAAAATTACTTTTTGATTTGAAACAGAAATCAGAATGGATGTTGTGTTAGCAGGCATGAAAACAACATTAATCTTGCGTATCTCCATCACAGCCCTAGGGTGACTAGGTAAAGTGTCAATGAACAGTAATATTTTGAAAGGAATCTTCTTTTCTAAGCAGTAGTTCTCAACAGTGGGCTTAAAATATTCAGTAAACTAACCTGTAAGCAGATGTGCTGTCCTTCAGGCTTTGTTGTTCCAATCTACTCTGCACAGGCAGTAGGATTTTTAAAATGATAAATAAGCTTTGGCTTTAACTTAAAGTCACCGGTTATGTTACCCCATAATGAGAGGGACGGCCTGTCCTTTGAAACTTTGAAGCCAGGCCTTGAGAGTTCTCTGGCTATGAGAGTCCTAGATGGTGCCTTCTTCCAATACAAGGTTGTTTCATCTACAGTGAAAGTCTGTTGTTGAGAGTAGCCACCTTTATCAAGCATCTTAGCTAGATCTTCTGCATCACTTGCTACAGCGTCTACATCAGCACTTACTGCTTCACCTTAAACTTTTATGTTATGGAGATGGTTTCTTTCCTTAAACCTCATGAGCCAACCTCTGCTAGCTTCCGACATTTCTTCTGCAACTTCCTCACCTCTGTCAGCCTGCATAGAATTTAAGACAGTTAGGGCCTTGCTCTCTATTAGGTGTTGGCTTAAAAGAATGTTGTGGTTGATTTCATCTTCTATACAGACCACCAAAAGTTTCTCTATATCAGCAATAAGGCTCTTTTGCTTTCTTGTCATTTATGTATTCACTGGAGTAGCACTTTAAATTTCCTTCAAGAGCTTTTCCATTGCACTCACAACTTGGCTGACTATTCGGCACAAGAGGCCTTGCTTTAGGCCTATCTCAGCTTTTAACAAGATTTCCTCACTGAGCTCAATCATTTCTAGCCTTTGATTTAAAGGGAGAGACGTGCGACTCTTTCACTTGAACACTTAGAAGCTTTTGTGGGGTTACTAATTGGCCTCATTTCAATATAGTTGTGTCTCAGGGAATAGGGAGGCCTGAGGAAAGGGAGAAAGATGTGAAAAGGCTGGTTGATGGAGCAGTCAGAACACACACAACACTGATTAAGTTCACCACCTCACGTGGTGTGTTTGTGGCACCCCAAAACAATTACAATAGTAACATCAAAGATCACTGATCACAGATCACCGTAACAGCTATAATAATAACGAAAACATTTAAAATATTGGGATAATAACCACAACGTCAGACACAGAGACACAAAGTGAGCATGTGCTGTTGGAAAAATGGTTCCAGTAGATTTGCTGGACAGGGGATTGCCACAGACCTTCAACGTGTAAAAAATGCAATGTCTGTGAAGCACAATAAAGCAAAGCACAATAAAACAAGGTGTGCATGTAAGTGAAAAAAAATACATTGATAAATAGTTGAAAGAAAAGAGAGGGGTGGAGTTCTTCAAAAGTAGGATCTACGAAATCTGAATTTTTTGCTCTGTTGTCAGCTTTCTGCCTGGCATTTTGCTGGGTATCCGAGGCTGTGCTGTCTCCACCCCTCAGCCAACTCAGCAGTCTTGTCTCTGGACTACTAGTGGCAGCCTGGAACCACAATTCAAATCAGATCCATTCTGATGAGTTAGATTAACTGAGCTTCAGGAGTTTTGCTCTGTGCTGGTCTTTTGAATCAAAGCCTTAAGATCCCAGGCAGTGAGCATTGGGAGAACTTTAAATATAACCTAGGGCCTCTTTAGAAAAACTATGTTTGGTTCAGTAAAAAACTACGTTTGGTTCAGTGTCCTCGGTTGGATATCTGAAAATGACAAACAAACCCGAAAATAAAAACCTTCCATAGCAGTTTGTCCTATCCCATGGTGGGTAGTTGGGATATTAAACCACCCTGCTCTTAAGATAACTGCTTGTTTCTGTTTTCCTCATTTCAAATTTAATCAAGGAGAATATGCCTTTTATTTATTTATGGCAAGCAAATTGACTTCTATTTCTGTTTCTTGTCTCCTGCATCAGGCCAAGTTCTCATAATATGCTCTGCCTCCTTCCCTATACCCCATGGACTTCCAAGGGAAGTCATTCATTCATTCAATCATTCATTCAGACATCAGCCATGTGCTTAGTATATATTTGCTAAGTAGTTTGCTGAGAACTGAGGGATTAAAAATAATAAACAGTGGATGAGTGACGATTCCTGCTCAGAAGGAGCACAGAATCCAGTGTAGAAAGGCCTATACGAACACGTGCAGTGAGTACAAGCAATGGTGACGCATGGTCTACAGCAATGCTAATGGCCGTCAAAGGGAGGGGTTAGCTATGAGAGGGGTCACAGTGGCACAGTCCACATCCTGGAGCACTAATAGGATCCAAAGAGGGTAGAAGAGGTGACCCCCAGGTTGGGTAATGAGTGAAAGGTAGGGCAAAGTGTGAAATCAGGAGCAGCAGAGGAAAGGCAGGCTTATGTAGAAAGTGCTGCTATCTCCTTTGGACAGCCTGATTTGGGAGAACATTGAGATATCCAAGGAGGAATACCGAGATGACAACTGAACATATGAGATTGTATCTTGGAGTTCAGGAGGGATCTGGAGTGATGAGAAATGTTTGGAATTTTCCAATTTTCCAACATAGGTGTGGTCTTGGGAGCCATGGGAGTAAATGAGATTATTCAAGGATAGCATGCAGAGTGAGGGGAAAATGCTAAGACAGAACCCAGGCCAAAACAATGACGACAACAACAACAACAACATTTAGGGGTGTAAGAGTCAGGGGTTTCCAGAAAAAATAGAACCAATGGTGTGTGTGTGTGTGCGCGCATGCGCTCGCATGTACATGCACATGTGTGTCTTTATCCCAGATAGATAATACAGAGATAGACTGGATAGATACATAGATAGATGAGAGAGAGAATTACTGTTTAAAAATTGGCCTAGTAAGTATGGACAGTAAGAAATATCCAGATCTGCACTTGGAAAGCTAGAGGCCCAGGAGAGCAGTTCTAGTCCACAAGCTGGCACAAGAGCCAATGTTCCAGTCAGAGTTTGTAGGCAGAGAATGACTGGTGTCCCAGCTCAAGGCTATCAGATAGGAAGAGTACCCTCTTATTCAGGGGAGAGACAGATAGAGAGGTCAGTCTTTTTTTTTATTCAGGCCTTCAACTGACTGAATGGGGCCCATCCACATTGAGGAAGGCAGTCTTCTTCACTTAGTCTACTGATTAAAATGCTAATCTAATCCAAAAGCATCCTCACAGACACACCCAGAATAATGTGTGACCAAATACCTGGGCATTTTATAACCCAGTCGAGTTGACACATAAAATTAACCATCACAAGGGACATGCAGAGGAGGAAGAAGAGACAAAGAAGACTAAGCACTGAAAGGTAGGAGAAATGCTCTAATGAATAGGAAGAATCCCCAAAACCATCCTAACCACACTTTGCTAGGGAGGTTTTGCATGACTGTTTGAGTGCATTTATGTGCACATGTTATCATGATTGAGCAGAAAAACTATGTGTGAAGGACACTGCACTAGGCACTGTACATGAATTCACAAATGAAGACCATTTCATACCATCAAATTCAGTGAAAGAGGCAGGCATACCCCTAGACAGAATGAAAGAGTGAGTGAACACACCCGGGTAGGGACGGGGCTGACCCAAGTGCTGAGTGTGGCTGAATGTCAGGCTGGCCAGTCTCAGGATCTTGAATGTGGATCTCTGTTAGACCTCATCACTCACTGTGGCCGATGAGAAAGGGCCCCCCTGGGCCAGAGGATGGGAGTTGGGCTCAAATGGAGGAGCCTCTTATAGACACTTGGCCAATGTCAGAAGGAGGGTAATTCCATGTAACTCACTTAGGATCTGGGCTCCTCCGGGGATATCTCCATGTTTCCAACGTTCTGTCTTTGTGCTTGATTAATGGTCACAATTATACAATTATTCTTTCATAGTCACACTTCCAGACACCCTTTTATTATTATTTTTTTAAACTGCAACTACTAGAATAAATCAGTTAACATTTGTTGAGTGCCAGGCACTGTGTTGTACATACATTATCTCCTTTAACTCTTTTAGCAATCCTTTGTTACAGTGCAACAAAGCTACAGTTTCAATCCATGTGAGCTCATCAGAATCTGTAAGGCTTTCAAGATGATAGAGGATCCCCATTCTTCATTGTGCCTTGAAAACTGCAAAGTAACACACAATTGAACAGCATTATGACTGAATGGCACAGCAGCCCTTGAGATAGATGGCACCCTGACCATTTTACAGAAGAGAAAACAGAAGTTCCTTGAGATGATTTGTTGGTGAATAGTAAAGTTGGCACCAAACCCAGGTCTTCAGACATCTAGTTCTGTTGACACCAGACATCTGGTTCTCCGCCTATGCCTAACTGTCTGTGTACACAGAGGTCAAGGTGACCTGGCCTTAGAGTTCTCTCCTGTCCAAGCAGAGGTCAGCACTGACTCAGCAGGTCACCTGCTCCCTGAAACAGGTCCAATCCTGCCTCCTGCATCTTAGAAACTTCTCCCATCCAAGAATTCACTAGACTGCCATAGTCCAACTCACTAGACTGCTCCTTCTTTGACTCAGAAATTGCAGAGCTGGCAGTGCTAGAGGCTCTATTCTTGCGTACGCTGAATCAGGTAGGATGAGTCTGAGCTCTCACCTTAGCATGGCAACCTTTGACAAGCTTTTGCAATAAAAAATTAAATATTAATACTCAACAATTAATCTCTGACTTGAAAAAGCCATATATACCATATGTGTAACCCCTGGACATTTCAATTTCCAACCTGCTCAAGTAAGATAACATCCTGAAAATGAAATGTAATCATCAATTAGCAGTGTTCCTTAGGACAGACTGATCTGCAGTCATGAGCAGTTTTCACGACCTGAGCAAAGGCTGATTATAAGGGAGCAGCCGGAGAGTCAGAGGAAGAAGAAGGATGAGCATTTGAGCCTTGTGATACGTGGCAGAGGCTGGAAGTTGGAAGGCCAGCTTCCACGAACCACAAGCTAGCTGCGTCCTCATGGGGCTGAGCTCTGTTAATTCATCAGTCAATAGCAGTCATTGGCCCTGGCACATGGGGGTTGACTGAGGCACAGTGGGGAGACACCACAGAAGCAGGACATGTGTCTCCTGTGTGAAGACTTTGGAACTGTGCTGCAGAATCAGATCATGTGCATGTGACGCAGATTAAGAACACGACCCAAGAGGCATGCACACGAGTGCAAACTAAAACAGGGCCTGGTGATCCTGGACCTGTTTTCACACCTCTGTGTCACCAAGGGTGACAACTAAAATTGCCTGGCAGCAGTTGTAAAAAGTGCTTGTAGATCCTTGGTGAGGAGTCAGCAGGCCAGAACGGTGCATTGTGGTTTCTTATTATATTTAATGGAAAACTGAAGCGCTCGGATATTTCCAAAGTGTAATTTGTTCCGATGGGTAGGCAGACAGTGGATTGGGCTGCTTCACTAGGGAAGAGGCAAAAATAAATTAAACAAATTAATGACTGTGACGCATTCCAGGGGAAAGAAAATGCGATTGATAAGCCAGCCCCACTACCGCCCCTAACAAAAATCATCATTTTTATTGTAGTCACATCTCCTTGGCCTGCTGCTTCTTGTGGATATTTCTAAAGAAAACTTCCTCTCCAGTCATTTTCTTTAGCCCAATAAGCACAGTTGCTAATTTTCCCTCATTTGGAGATTCCCTCTGGAACCATATGCCATTAAAATGCTTAGACATGTGGAAATGGACTGATGAAGATATGAGGAGACAGGGAGTTTCAGACGAGGAGAGACTTTGTCAGATGGAATGACTCTGACATCAGATTCGCTAACCAGAGGAGAACGATCCCTCTATGGGAAGGAAGGAGTGAGGGGAGAGCTGAACGCAGTCTCTGGGAGAAGGCCAGGAGGCATTGGGAAGGGGAGGAAGCATTGTGCTCCCATGCACGGCTCGATGCCTGGCCTTCAGCAAGTGCTCATTGGTTGAGTAAGTAAGTGAATGAATGAATGAGTGAATGAATGAACAAGACAGATGAGGGACTGAAGTAGAGAGGTGGCAGAGTGTGGGAAGCTGGTAGGAATGGGATGCAGGACTTGCAAGCAGGTGGGCATATGTGTCTCTCAATGACAGAAAACAACCCTGAGAGCCCAACAATGGGTCCCTGATGGCAACATGACCCCATTGTTCCCTCTCCGTTTTTTCATAAAACATTTAACATTTTGCATTTTGTTGTGTGATTCAATTCATATTTCCAGGGTAATATGAAAAATACTTAAGAACTGGGGCATCAGTGGTGCCAACCAGTCAAAACAGATGCAATCAGAGTGGAAACCGGCAGTAAGAACCCAGCACTGTCGTTCAGAACATCAGCCCTGAATGCTTCCCTCTCACTAGAGCTGAGCTTCCTGAGGACGAGCATCATGTTCGTTTTTAGATCCCATTAAAGCACCTAGCTCAAGCCTTTGGCTTAAATGTAGTTCTCCAGTTCACACGCTGTGCCTGGTCTGTGTACAGTAGTTACTTAATAAATATGTGTGGGGTGAGGGAGCAGATGATGGAAGGAAAGAACGGATTGGGGTGGAGTGGGATAGAACGCAGCAAGGAAATCTTCCTGGCCCGCACACACTGGAGGACAAATCGCCTTCCCCCTGGAGTCCACATCAGACCACTTTCATGCTTTGCCATGCAGGGAAGGGAGGGCTAGGCAGATCCAGGCCCATGGGTGGCCAGGGCATTTCTTCCAAAGTACTTTCCTTGGCTTGGGTGAGTAAATCTGTTAATGCTCTCCAACCTCCTCCCCTTTGTTAGGGAGCCCAGTGTATTAATTAAAAACCGCGGGCAGCTGTAAGTATCTCCAGAACAAGGATTAAGCCAGCTTTCTGTCAATTGCTTTCAAAGTCATTGCTATTTGCTGGAGAAATACTTTCTTTCAGGGTTAAAGCAACTTGCTTTTCGCTTTGCCATCTCCTTCATTACCGCGTTACCCTGTTGGCCCCTTCCCCTAATTCATGCTTGAAACTGACCGCAATAGGAAACCCACAGTGAAAAGCCACACGCCCGCAGCAGTACCCCCTCAGGCAGATGTGGCCTTCAGGGCACAAACATCTTCAGAGCAAGGCCAGTGTAGAGAGGGGGTCAGTTCTTCCTGCTTTGGCCAGCCTCTCAGCCTCCGCTGAGCTAGGGCACATGGAACACATCTGTGTGAACCACTGCTCAAACGTGCCAAGGAGAGGGAATGCAAGAGACAGAGTTGTTGCCTACACGGTATGTTTCCGGTAGCTCTTCTTTCTGCTTTCATTACCTAAGAGCTGCTGCTTACTGTGTGATGATAGGTGAACACTCCAGGAGATAAATTTCTGCCCTCTAGGAGAAAAAACTTTCTGATAAAGTTGTTCAAGGGTAAGCCAGGCTGTCTACAGAGATGAAGCCTACCATGGTAGGAACTCAGTATATGACTACTGTTAAAATGAACTGCCTGTGAGATTCTGCAAGATGACCTCTAAGGGCGCTTCCTAGGTTGAAATATAGTGTTGTGAATCAAGCCATCTTGCAGGGTTTGGGAAGATGCTCTCACCTTCATCACAGACAAGCTGGGTTTGCGCTTCCTGGGCCATCTGCTCTACCCAGACTGGATAAAGGCCTGGAGGAGGACAAGGGGGTGGGGAGGAGGGAGATAGACAGGAGGAACAAGAAAGGCAGGGCATAATTAAGCATTTCTGAGGCCCCAGATGATTTGTAATTTACAGATCCTTCATGTTATTGGCAATGAATATTAAGTAAATCAATAAATTCTCCATTGAAGTGATAAATAATCAATCGGCTATAATAGCACAAAATAAGTCTGAACTCAACTCTAATGTGACCATAAAATAAAATGTCAACTCTGAGGCAGGGCTTTTTTTTTTTTTTTTTTTTTTTTAAAGAGGCCTGATAAAAGCTTCCCAGAATTCTCTATAATCCTTGAGTCCAGGCAGCAGCTAACTCAACATCCTCCAGTATTTACCTATAATTGATGACCTCAATACCTCAATACCACCCCCACCTCACTCATTTGGAAATCTCGAGAAACCACATAGGGTATCAGAGGCATTCACAGACCCTGGTGAGAACTAGACCCCGCATGGACACATGCACACACATGTGCACACACATCCCTGTGCACACACACACAGGCTCACACCTCTGGCAGATGTGCCTCTTGTCGTTGTGTCACTCAGCAGATTGCCCTGTGAAACCCAGCCTCAGCAAAGAAAGAAAGGGGAAAAGAAAAGATCTAAATCAGGGTCACATAAATAAGCCTGTGGCAGGCAGAGAAAAACCCAAACAACTAATAACACCAGGGAAAAGTCACTGCAGAATTTATATAAAAACAGTATATCAGAAAAGCTGTTGGAGAGACCTCTGAGAGGCAGAAATCACGGAAACTCTTTCCTGCTAGTCAGTGGTTTAAACGTGTAAGAATTACTCTTGCGGCCGGGCGCGGTGGCTCAAGCCTGTAATCCTAGCACTTTGGGAGGCCGAGACGGGCGGATCACGAGGTCAGGAGATCGAGACCATCCTGGCTAACACGGTGAAACCCCGTCTCTACTAAAAAGTACAAAAAAACTAGCCGGGCGAGGTGGTGAGCGCCTGTAGTCCCAGCTACTCGGGAGGCTGAGCCAGGAGAATGGCGTAAACCCGGGAGGCGGAGCTTGCAGTGAGCAGAGATCCGGCCACTGCACTCCAGCCTGGGTGACAGAGCGAGACTCCGTCTCAACAAAAAAAAAAAAAAAAAAAAAAAAAAGAATTACTCTTGCAAAAAACTGGAGAACGATTTGATTATTTTCTGTCAGCAATCAGCCTTTTTGTCTTGTCATCGTACTTGGCCGTTCTTTCTCTCTCTCTGTCTCTCAATCTCTCCCAAATGTGTGTGTGTGTGCATGTGTGTGTCCTTGTGTGTGTGTGCGTGTATTTGATCCACACTTGCATCCATGATCTTTTTTGCAGGCTCCTCTCTTTGGAACTATCAGCATGTTTATTATGAAAAGATAAACAAACTCTAGTTATTCTTTTTTATATATATGCTTTAAGTCCTGGGATACTTGTGCAGAAAGTACAGGTTTGTTACATAGGTATACACGTGCCATGATGGTTTGCTGCACCCATCAACTCATCATCTATGTTAGGTATTTCTCCTAATGCTCTTTCTCCCCTAGCCCCCTACCCCCCAACAAGCCCCAATGTGCGATGTTCCCCTCCCTGTGTCCATGTGTTCTCATTGTTCACCCACTTACGCGTGAGAACATGTGGTGTTTGGTTTTCTGTTCCTGTGTTAGTTTGCTGAGAATGATGGTTTCTAGTTTCATCCATGTCCCTGCAAAGGACACGAACTCATTCTTTTTATGACTGCATAGAATTCCATGGTATATATGTGCCACATTTTCTTTATTCAGTCTATCACTGATGGACATTTGGATTGGTTCCAAGTCTTTGCTATTGTGAACAGTGCTGCAGTAAACATATGTGTGCATGTGCCTTCAAAGTAGAATTATTTATAATCATCTGGGTATATACCCAGTAATGGGATGACTCAGTCAAATGGTATTTCTGGTTCTAGATCCTTGAGGAATCACCACACTGTCTTCCACAATGGTTGAACTAACTTATACTCCCACCAACAGTGTAAAAGCGTTCCCATTTCTCCACATCCTCTCCAGCATCTGTTGTTTCTTGACTTTTTGATGATCACCATTCTAACTGGTATGAGATGGTATCTCACCTTTTGGTTTTGTACCCCTTTCCTTACACCTTATACAAAAATTAACTCAAGATGGATTAAAGACTTAAACGTAAGACCTAAAACCATGAAAAACCTAGAAGAAAACCTAAGCAATACCATTCAGGACATAGGCATGGGCAAGGACTTCATGACTAAAGCATCAAAAGCAATGGCAACAAAAGCCAAAACTGACAAATTAAATAAAGAGCTTCTGCATAGAAAAAGAAACCATCATCACAGTGACCAGGCAACCTACAGAATGGGAGAACATTTTTGCAATCTATCCATCTGACAAAGGGCTAATGTCCAGAATCTACAAAGAACTTAAACAAATTTACAGGAAAAAAACAAACAACCCCATCAAAAAGCAGGCGAAGGATATGAATAGTTATTCTTTTTTTTTTTTTCAAGACAGTCTTGCTCTTTCACCCAGGTTGGAATGCAGTGGCGTTATCTCAGCTCTCTGCAACCTCCGCCTCCCAGGTTCAAGAGATTCTCCTGCCTCAGCCTCATGAGTAGCTGGGATTACAGGCATGTGCCACCACACCCAGCTGGCTGATTTTTGTATTTTTAGAAGAGACAGCGTTTCACCATTTAGGCCAGGCTGCTCTCGAACTCCTGACCTCAGGTGATCCACCCGCCTCGGCCTCCCAAAGCACTGGGATTACAGGTGTAAGCCACTGCGCCTGGCCATAACTCAATTTATTCTTAAAATTTTCCTCTATCTCCTCTCTTTTTTTCTGTCCTTTCCAAGACAGATCTATATGATGAATATGTATCTATTTCTCCTAAGTGATTTTGAACTCTGGCTCATCATGGACCTTTTCTAAAGCATAATTTCCATTCTTCTTTCCCTTTCCCTTGGTCAACTGCTTCTTCCCTTGAGATAAGTTCATCACTACAGATTTCAGTAAAATGGAAACGTTTACCAGGGAGCATTTAGCCAATTCCTCTGCCTCTTTGCAGGACTAGTTGGACCCATGGATTGGTGGCTCCTACCTTTGTTTCTGTCACTCAAAGACTTGCTTCTCTTTCTGGTTACCTTGGCTCCGGCATCTCATGTATTAACAAAATGATTGCCACAGCTGTCTTGGCATAATGCTTGACACTTGAAGTTCAATTACTCATTCCGTGAAGAGAAGGAGGAGGTAGGCATGCATTTCTCATTGGGGCCTCAGCCTTATACCCTGGTGTCCCCCTGACACAATAAATTCTTCCTATTCAGGATTGTCTGCTATTCTGTATCATTCCTAAGCAGAATACAACCATCTCTAGCAGCAGACATTTCCCATAATCTCCTCCTGATACCTCCTTCTCACACTGATCAGTGAGACATTACTGGGCATCTACTGTGTGTGTCCTTCAGTGAGCCAGATGCTGTGGGCAATAAACTGGAAAATGTAAGACATGGTTTCTACCCCTCTAAAGCATATGTTCTAGTTAGAGAAAATGTAAAAATATGAGAGTCCATTATCAAATACCCAGAGCATCTCAACGGATCTACTCGCCTTTCTTTTCAATCTCAGGTCTCTAGGTTGATGGGCCTTTTCTGTTTCTTCTGTTTTGTCTTAAAGTAAAAGGTGCATGAGGCTCCTCTTTTCTGAAGCCAGCGTTACGATGTGTGCCTTACCCCACGTGGCAGGCAGAGAGATGATGGCCCTCCCAAAGTTATCCACATCCTAACCTCCAGAGCCTGAGATTTTGTGACCGTACATGGCAAATGGGCTTGGGAGACGTGATTGGGTTAAGAACTTGGGAACATTTCTGTCTGCTGTCCACGTCCAGGAACTGTTTTTTTCTTAACATAACACATGTGTTTGATCTTTGTCCTACCTCTGAGTAAGTTCTTTGCCCTCTTGGGGCAGAAACAATCTCTCTAACTGGGTTGTTCTTAGAAACTCCTCTTTATTTGGGAGGATTAATCTCTGTTCCCTCAAAGGACCTTTCAGTCTAAATCTTCTTCATCAGTTTTCTAATGAGGAGCTTTGGTGCTCTATGCAAATGGGACTCTTAAGAAGCTGTTCTAGCATTCCAGAATCCCCAGGCTAAGCGTGCAGACAGGTGTCTCTCCACCTCCTCTTTCATCTGTGTGATGTACAATGGGAGAAGAAAGGGAGCAGCAGTTGGTGAAGGCATCCACATTAAGGAGGATGTAACTTTTTACATGGAGAAGAAAAACATCTTTTGTAATACACCAGGCATGAGTAGGGATCTGAAGTCAAAAATAAGAATGAACAATGGGAGAAAGCTGGATGTAGTGAGGACACCAGCCCAGATGAGCTGTAACATTTTCGAGATATGGAATGAGTTAGGTAAATGGGGCCAGATTCTGAAAGGTCTTTACCACCTGCCCATAGAGGTGATCCTTGGTATTGCAGACATTGGTTGTCTCTGCATGCTTTTTGTTTTTGTTTGTTTGTTCATTTGTTTTTATTTTTGTTTTTGTTTTCAGATGGAGTCTTGCTCTGTCACCAGGCTGGAGTGCAGTGGTGTAATCTCCGCTCACTGCAACCTCCGCCTCCCAAGCAATTCTCCTGCCTCAGCCTCCCAGGTAGCTGGGACTACAGGCACCCGCCACCACACCTGGCTAAATTTTTGTATTTTCAGTAGAGACAGGGTTTCACCATGTTGGCCAGGATGGTCTCTATCTCCTGACCTCATGATCCGCCTGCCTCGGCCTCCCAAATTGCTGGGGTTATAGGCGTGAGCCACTGTCCCTGGCCATCCTTGCATATTTTAAGGCTGGAAAATGATCTAATGCTTAGGTTTCCATTTAAAACACAAGGAAGGAAAAGTAGTGGTCAAATGTCTTACATTCCTTTTGGGCCTATTGCCTGATTCGTCTTGAACTCTAAACACGCCGACTTGCAGATTTTCTTGGATTATTTATTTTGGTTTTAATGTACACAGTGGAGAACTCGATGTGAGCTTGGCTGGATGCTTTAGAGGAAAGGGCTGTGTTGTGTATGCATCTGTTGATGCAACTGGTACCCAGACCATCTGTGGGTGGTTCCTGCCATTCTTAGCAGCCCTTCTCTCTTGGAGAATGAAGTCTCCTACACTGAGTCAGTTGGTGGCCACTGAATTTTATTTTAGGAACGTGTCCTAGATACAGTAGGCTTCCCACTCACTATGCAGAAAAGAATGCCTTTCTAGAAGAGGATTCCGATTTGTCTAACAACAGCATGCTGCTCAGGCAATCTCTCCCTTTTGTTGATGGCTGAATGGAGAGATGCTCAGCCTCTGATCTCCAAGGGCGAGAGCATCCAGGCAACAAACTTAGCAGCCTGTAGTGCTTCCAGGCGGAAATGCATCTTTGTGTCCCTCCATGGGGAGGGGCATGTGCATCAGCATCTCTGTGTTCCAGAAGGGTCCGAATCAGAGCATTTCAGAACTGGAAGGGATGCGAGGGTCCAAAGCCTGCTAATCACATAAAGTCCCTTTAGAGTAGTTCTGATAAAGAGTCATTCTGCTTCTTCTTTCTACCTTCCCCGACAGAAGACCCACCACCTCACAAAGATTCCTAGGCCACAGTAACCACATGGTCAGATCACCCAGCCTCAATGATCTCATGCACTGCTTCTGTACAGCACTTCTAGTAAGAGTGAGTTCCATGTCTTAAAAGCTCACCGGAAATTATACCTGTAGACCCAGCAAATTCATGTTTAGAAATTTGAGGCAATATATGAATGAATAAATAACTGTATAATATTCCTCTCAATGTCTATTAGTCAGGAGATTATTTAAGCAAATTAAAAATCATGTTGCAGAATAATAAACATTAATACAAAAAAACAAGAAAAGCTAACATTTTAAACACTTGCTCTGTGCCTATTATTTTTCTGTGAGCAGTGCATGTTTTCTTTCAGGCATTCTTCTCCTAGCCCAGCATGTTATATGGTATATGTATATGGGATTATGTTTTGGAGGCTGGAGGGTTGGGGATTATGTGGACACTTCAGAAGCTTTGGGGGTCAGCTCACATATCTTTCCCTGGCTTCTGAACTCCTCCCCATATCCAGCTGTCTGCCTTGCTGAAGTCGAACAAACCATTATACCACTTTGCTTATCCTATGAATGGCGTCAATCACCTTGTATTTCCATTCAGTCAAGGCAGACTCCCTGAGGAGGTGGAAATCCTAGCAGGATTTTGAAGAAAGCAGAAAAGAGCACTGGACAAGCTCTGAATAAGGAAACTGAGTCCCATAGACCTTTTAAATGCTTAATTGCTTTTTATGTCTTTTGGAAAGCCTAAAATCCCTCATAGTTTTCTTGATCTCTTAACCCTGGGGAAGAGCTATGCTGGTTCTTCGGGCATTGCACTATGAACAAGAGTCCCTGCATGGTATTTCTAGTCCACCCTACTCTTCTCCTAGCTCTGAGCATAGCACTTGGCTCTCTTGGACCTTAGCTAATACCCCATGGTTGGAACAGGACCTAGGCTCCCCTGAGTTCTCTGTTGTACTGAGATCCCTCTATAAAGTCGGACAGGTTCAGGCCAAATAAGTTTTTTTTAATGCTATTCTTGAAATTTGACCAACTTTTTCATTATCAAGTACAATTTCAATAATATAGAATTGGTTTCTTATTAAATCAAAGGAGAAAGACATCAAGCGTGGTAGGTATTATACTTTAAGTTGATTACAAAAAGCATTTATTGAGGGTTAACCACTAGGCAATGGATAGAAAATCAATTACACGGTAGTTTAACATCCAATAATATGTATTTTAATGAACAATTTGTATTTAACATCTCTTATGAAATAATGAGCTGCGTTGGAGTTTTAGGGTAGCCAAGCAGCAATTGGGATATCTGAGTTAACTCTTAAAGAGCCCAACACCATGTTTTATCAAGTAGTATCTCATGGCTTCACAGTTACAGTTCACCTCCCATTCCAGCATCATGGCCCCTGACAGCATGAACAGCCACACAGATTCTGAGAGCTACCCATCTAGGCGGGGGTCAAAGATTATGCCAATGTCTGATTAGTCTGAACAGCCAGCCATTGTTTTGGAGAACTCCCTAAGGTGGTGTTGTGCATTATGACATTAACATTTCCAGATTGTTTTAGCTAAATGAAAAGCCATGGGATCCCTTTTAAATCCCATCTCAGTCTGCAACAGCTATCCCATCCCATTCCTCTATTGTTTGCTGCATAGTCTCCCACATGATATGTGAAAATCTGACTCAAAGTTCTTTATCTTGAAGCTGTGTTTATACGTTCCATGTGCACATAAAACTCAACTCAGTTACTATTTGTCCTTTTCCTTTTAGCTACACTGTCAAATCAAATGTGGTTTCAAGATAGGAAGGAGCTGTCCAGTTTCTAAATCCACCAAGACAGGCATACTTCCAGCTTCATTGAAAGTTGGTCTTGAATTCCTGGTCACTACTTCTGCTCTGAGCTCCATAATTTGCAGCTAAAGTTTTCAAAAGGCTTCACAGTTTTCTTCTCTGGAATCAGATTATGGTACAGTCCTTCAGCTTAGCCAATTCACAGATCTTTTGCAGAGTTATAGAAGAGGTGAAGGAGAGAGCAAAGAGTGGAAGACAAGAAGAAAATAGCAGTGTTCAGGTGGCAATTGAAAATGAGAACTAGTGAAGCCTGGAGAATACAAATGACTAGTTCATAGTGAAGGGGACTGCCGTGGAGATGGTTGGCTCATAAATGGGAGGAGCTAAGTTGGAAAAGGACCCTGGGAGGGAGGGAGTTATTGATTCAGAAAACACTGGCTTTGGCTGACAAAATGAGGATCACAAAAATCCAGCTGAGGTAGGCATGAAAGTTAGCAGTTAGGAACTTGGGCTCTAGAGCCTGGAAGATAAGATTTCTGATTCTTTCTGCCATTTGCTAGCAGTGTGCCTGGGAAGTTATTTAATCACCCAATGCCTGCAGATTCAATATCTGTGATACCAAATACCTAGTTCAAGGCCCACCACACCCTAGTTACACAATGAATATTGGTTGAACAATGTACAATGGCATCTACTTATATGGTTGTTTTGTGAAGATAAATTGCAACAAAAGCTGTATAGAACATTTACTCTGTTGCCTGACATATAATAAGTACAAAATTAATAAGAGTAGTGATTATTATTATACCTGTTATTAGGATATCCAAGCATTGAATTTTTTGCAGCCATTTAATCTTATTATGAAGTAATGTCCTTCTTGTTATGGATATTGGGACATATTTTATGAGTTCTTATCATAGTAACTGACATAAAACATGTTCTCAAGATATGTGAAATAAATGAATCAATTAATTTATAGAGTTTTAGAGTGGAAAGTCACCTTACTGAACATCTAGTCCAGTCTGTAGATTTTATGGGCATTTCTATTGGTCCTTTTTGGACTGTGTGTAAATAAAGTCTAATAACATTTCATTAGTGAGGAAGCTGAGGCCAAGGTGGTTTGAGTAAGGTGATCCAATGCCTGAGGACCAAACCAGATCATAGCCCAGGTCTTGCAACTCCCAGTATGGTGGCATGTTGTAGCAACCAAATCTTCCCTTCCAGATGACAAGGGTGGCTGGCTAGTGCCAGAGCCTGGAGGCCACAGTCTGAGGCATGACCACTCATTTTGCAGTTTTAGGGGATTTAGGGTCATTTTAAGGGGAAAAACTGCAACTTGAATTCTGGCATCTAAGCTTACAGTTCTTGTTCTCACAAGGGGCTTGAGCCTTAGCTCTAGGGTGCTGGGTGCCAGCTCAGAAATCTCAGCCATTCTGGTCAGGATTTGTGACTACCTGAAATCTTAAAACACCCAGCTCAGTCTCTGAGATTTTAAGGGACTCAGATGGAGCAGCAGTCACCACAGGACTTCCATCCAGGGAACTCTGACCAAAGGCTCTGATACATGGTGGATGCTCAATATGTGTTTGGTGAATGAATGAATGAAGCAATGAATGAACAGTATTTTAGAACTAAAAGGGACCTTAATAGGCCTCAAGTGATGACTACAACACCAATATCATTGCAATTATTAATTCCAACAGGGCAACTCTTAATACACTAACAGAAGCTTGGAAAACGCAGACTTTATAACCATCAGCATGCTTATTGTTGTCAACGTTAAGATGACTGATGGCCTACCTGGGATTCTGTTCCCCTCTTTTCCCACCATCATAAGGAAAGTTAGGTGAGAAAGGCTTAAGTTAGGAGCCCTCAAGGAGTAGGGAACATCTGTCTGTTGTGAGTCTAATGAGGCAGGTGATTAGGGTGAAGGTAGTTTTGCAGCTTTCCCTGAAGGCATCAGGGGAAACCTGAGATCTGTTTCCCCACAGCCTGGGGGAACAGATCTAAAGATTTGCTAAATTGCAAGCATAGATTTAAATGGTACTGAAGGGCCCCAGGCCACTTTCTTCCAGGGACCTGCGGAGACAAGGGAGAGAACCATTTCTCTTTAAAGGAGTGAACTGCTGGAAGGAGGGTGAGGAAGGAGGCTTAGGAAACCACTCCCCAGTCCCCGGCATTCTCCTGCCTCTGCCCCCCACAGCCTGTTGGAGCCGCACTTGTGGCTGAATGTTGCTGATACGTAACTGAAAAGCTAAAGACACTGGGATGCCTGAGAAGGATCGCAATGGTTTTGTCATTACAAAAATCACACTGGACAGCAGAGAGGTGGGGGTGGGGGCACCGAGAACACGGGCCTGAGAATCTGCAAACATGTCAAAGCAGTTTTGTCATCGCCAAAGCAAACCTAAAGCGAAGCATAATGGAGAACTCGAGGCAGATAGAGTCTGTCACTGAGATTTAATTTGTTTCAGAACTGAGAGAGTTGCAAGGGCCCCAGTTCTTGATTGGAGTGGACAGCAAAGAGGTGGAAGCGCAAAGGCTGAAGCTATTCATCCCACATAGGACTCCGGTAAACCAATCAGATAAACCTCTTCATTAGGGTCTTGAATGAAAGGCAAGTGGAGAGAGGGCAGAACACAGCCTGTAGATTAAATCTGGTCAGAGCCAATACCTGACAATCCCCCATGCTGTTACCCAAATGAAAGCTAATGCCGCTATGAATTAGCAGCCTCCGGAGCAATGGAGGAGGGAATTCAATTCTCTCCAAGTCAGCTCCAGCCTAGACTGAGAGAGGAGCTGGGGGAGGCTGGTGTCACTCTCCCCAGGTTTGCAGGTGTGGGTGTGGGGGAAGGTGGCAGAGGTGCAAGGAGTCTCACTTGAGCTTCCCTGCCCAGCAGAAGTCTCATGGTGTTGGACCACAGCTGTGCTTTATCTCAAGTCAGCCCACTGGGACAGGAAGGCATGACAGTGACTGGCACTCTATGTTGAGCTCTGCCTTTTCTGGAAGTTCTCAGTGGCAACCGAGCCCTATGCCCTCCAAAAGCATTTGGTTTCATCCTCTCGCCTTCCTCCTGCCATCCTTGAACATTACTCTTTCTTCACAGTGAGCCCTGGACAAAGTGCCCTGGCCTGGCACTTGATACTGTAAAGGAGGAAAAATTTCTTTCCTCCCCTATCCCTGGGTTCATGGCAGAGGCTCCTATAACAAAAGACAGACTAGCAAGAGAAAAGCATACACGTATGGAATGTAAGTCTCACATGACACAAGAGCCTTCTTAAGGGAATGAAGACCCAAAGATACAGGGAAACCTATGCATTTCTATGCTCAGACTTGATGAGGAATGAACAGTGGTGGAGAGATATGATAGGAGGACCAAAAGGTGTGTAATCTGAGGATGATAAGCTGGGGAACTTAGCAAAGCCCATTTATTCAGATTCCTCTCTATGTCCAGGTATCTTCAGAGGGAAGAATATTCCCTTCGTCCAGGTAGGAAGGGCTCCTGGAATGAGAATCTTACCACCTGCCTCAGGGAAGAAAGGTGAAGGGAAGGTGAGAGCAACCTTCCTGCCTCTGCTGTTTTGTCAAATGCCAAGGTGACATATTTTGGCATGTCCTGAACTGCATCAATATCTAAATTGAGAAGTCTCCACCTAGACCAAACCAAATGATGCTATGTCCCCCTCACCTCCCAAACCTTGAGATTGGCCATTTCCTCTCTACGTTTTCTCTCATTCAAATAGGGTATCTCTAAAACTCAGGGGGCATAGGGAAACGTGGCAGCCTTCCTTTCACTATAGGAGGTGGCCCTTTAATGCCTCCCCTGGAGGCAAAGCTTGTCCTTGCCCCCTCGCATCAGTCATTCTGACTCTGGTGACCCTGTAGTCATGCCCTTTCCCTGCCTTCTACCCCAGATGGCACTTACGCTCTGAGATGTATTCAATGTGAATGCATTACTGTTCATTTATCGTCCAGTCTGCTGATTTAATCTTGTCCTGGGCTCATCCTTCACCCATGCTCCGTGGCGTTGTGTAAATAGGCTTGTACACTCCTAATAGGCAAAGCCGGCACATCTAGGCAATTCCATTTGTACAATGCAATCTGTAAAGGGGACTTCTTTTGATGATGTCAGTGATAATGGTATCAGATTGTTCCGAGGAGGGTAGAGAAATGCTGTGATTAGTTCCAGGCGTGAGGCGTTCCGTGGTGGAGATGGGATCTCCCTCCACTCCTCCCCGGAACAGGGCTTTAACTGTAAGTGAGTGGGTGAGAGGAGAGAAGGAATGACGGTGAATGTTTCACCATGAGAGCTGCTTAAGGCCCTGAAACATCTCAAAAGCCAATCCTGAGACCCCAAAGAGAAGGCCCCGGTGGATCAGGAGCAGCACCCAGGCCTATGGCACTGATGAGAACATTTATCAGAAATCTGTGCTATCATGAGCACTGAAGCAGAGGCTTGTCCCAAGAGACTTTGTCTGCAGTGGGTGGGAATTGGAGGGAATATCTTAGAATAAAATCTTTTAATGTTCCTCTCCACAGTCATATAGCCTCCTTAATATGACAAATCAGAGCTCCTGACATACTTTACTGCCTGCATGTTAATGAGCTGAGCCTTGCAGCAGAGCCATTTGGGGGTGTGGAGCAGTTTACAAACAACTTGGCTTTGAGATTCTCAGAGAGAGAAGGAAAAGGGAGATTGCATGGAAAGCAGAAACACTGGAGGGAGAGGCTACCCCCAGCAAGCTCCAGGGCTCAAGGGAGCGTGTCTACTCTTGGAGTAGCCACAAAAGAGTGCAGGGGAGAAGGCCAGCATGTTCAGACCTCTGAGGTTGCATAACACGGAATGGTTTGATTCATTAAAATGTTATTCAAAACACCGTCCAGCACACACCACATGACTTCCAGGACAAATGCAGTTGCTTTCCTGTCTGGCTGTCACTCCAGGGTGCTTGAGTGACCCCCTCCAACTGGAAGAGTCAGGGACAACATGGACCTGGGCAGCCGGGGCTTCCACAAAGGGTCAGCTTCTGTTCTCTGAATCCATGGCTAGGGTTATGCCTTGATCCCTTGTTAGCTGGGTTTCTGAGGCCACTTGGTTATCTTGTCAGAGTGATACAGTGGGCAGTATGAATTGGGCCCTTTAGAACAGGAGAAAGTATGTTTTTCATGATGATGATGATGATGATGATGATGATGATGATGATGATAACATCATGTTAAATATATATACTCAGTGTTTACCGTGTGCCAGGCATGATGCTAGGGGTTTTAGATGCACTTAATTCTTACTCAACTATATGGTTGAGAATACTATTATTCCAATGTTATTAACGAGTAAACAAAGGCTCAGAAAGATTAATACCTTGATTACAGCTATGAAGTTCCAACATATGCAGGGCTTCATGGGAGTACGCTGTATTCCAGAATCCTTGAGCTGGAAAGGTATCATCTGCCCCAACCTTTCTTTGGCCCAGCCAAAGCCTGGAGCACTGAAGTGACTTCTGCAAGGCCACACCACGGAAAATGACAGAGCTGGTAAAGGCCGGTTCTTCTGAACCCTGGTCCTTTGCTCTTTTCAGGTTGGCTTACTTATTGTCACATTGTCTGGCAGTTTAGAGTGTCACAGTGTTTTATTTTTAAGGAACTTGTTGATGGTTTGCATTGAATAAAGGGCACAACAGAACTAAAACACCTAAAAACTAGAAAATAAGAGGGAAAGTTAGTGCCCACTGAGCAGTTCCAGTTACACTGAGGTAGATCCCTGGAGGCCAACCATCCTCCCCAGGGCATGGCCCCTGACTTTGGGACAGCCCCTTCATCCAGCCCACTCTGGGAAGACGGCGAGAGTTGCAGGTATTTTGTTCTGTTGCTGGGATCCTTATTCATCCAGGCTTGAATCAGAGGACTAAGAAAGGATGAAGAGGTAAGAGTAGAAAAATGACCAGAGAAGAGACCATGTCTCTCATTCACCTGAGTGGACCCATCGTCTAGGCTGCCGGGGTGTCAGTGTCAGTTTATGCACCACGCGAGGCTGGCTGCCTAAGAATCACCCAGTGAGTGATTTTAAAATGCAGATTCCTGAGCTCCACTTCTGGAATTTCTGATCAGTAAATCTGGGTGAGGACTCATCTCTATATACTTTTACTTGCTTCTGAAGTGATTCTGATTATTAGCAGATTTGCCACCACTGCAGAGACGGCTCTAACAGCATCAAATACAGTGAGACTGGAGAGATCAGGTGGCAATTTTGGCCAGTTAAATAAAAGACAATGGAGGGTTTTTTGTTTGTTTGTTTTTACTATAACTGCTGGGCCACTGCCAAGAATGATGCTGAGGGTGAGTCTAACACTGAGAGACAAGAGGAAATGGACTTGTGGGTAAGATCTATTATTTTTATGCAGATGAAATTTTCAATAATTACCAGTTTTTGTCACACATGAATGCTCAATTGAAATAAAATCATGAATGGGGTCTAAATTATCTAGATCAATTCTCCTATACGCGTTGTTTTCTGGTAGTCAACAGATGAAGCTTCAATCAAGCTAGGTAATTTTCTGGATAAGTGAGACAACTAGTAATAGCAAAACCCAAATCTACAGTAACCCAGATGTAAGTGAACTCACTAGGACAATTTAGGCTGATGCAGCTGGAGGAGATGAGGGAACCAGAGTACAGTATCCAAATAGTTTCATGACAATCTTCGCTCATCTGATACTGTTACACCGAAACAAAAAAAAAAAGAAAGAAAAGAAAAAAGAATTACTGCCTACAGAGGAGTAAAGAGGTAGGGACAAGGCTGAGTAGATGAATTCTGAGGTCATTCTTCAGTTTTCTAGCTGGAGGCTTCTAAAGCATTATGAGCTGCGTGGTCAAGTTCAATGCTAAGAACATGGCCTTAGAATGTAAAAATGAATGGCCACTTCTGGGCATGGCTGAGGAGGGTGAAAATGCACACGCACACAGACACACACACACAGACACACACACACATCATGGAAATGGGGAAAAGTTACTTCTCACTGTTGTAAATTTAAATGCAGTCCAGAGTAGTGAAGGCCATTTGTAAGGTCTGCTGAGCTAATGGATTCATAATGACTTTTAAAGCTTCACTCGGGTAAGAAATACTGTTCATTTTTTAATTGCATATAATTATACTTTTTCATAATCTAGGGCGGCATAGCAAAAGTAAATCTACTGACTTAATTATAAATCTTTTTATTATCTGGAACCCTGCTGAAATAAAAGAAAAAAGAAACAACTATTGTTTTTCTAATCTAGAAAAAAAGGATATAGTTAAAAAGATATAGCCTCAATGTTAAATGAGTTATGATGCTTTTGATAAGAGAACACTGCTTTGTTGCACCTTCCACTGTCCTTTGAGAGAAGGCTGTTTGTGGAAGTGCTAGGGCATTCTGACCTGCCTGTGGTCCAAACTGCTTCTTTTCCTGGGGGCGTGGGCATTTGATGACCTGTTCAATGAGCTAAATGAGTCCATTGTATTCCTAGAGATGGACTCTGGGAAAGCCTCTAGCTAGAAGAGTCTGAAGGTTGGCAGAGTAGGATAGAGGAAGTGGTGAGAAGTCAAAGGAGGTAAAGTCTAATCAGATTTTTATTTCTACTGGGTTTCTCCTAATGGTTGTCCCAAGGCCCCTGTATGACCCTGTGGCTCACTCAAGTTGCCCAGAGTGACCTTGGGAAAGAAGACACACCTCTGAGAGACACGGGATGATAATTTGGCGGGAAGATTCTTTACGTTCATGGCGATAAGATTTGTTATAATATCAGTTTCTTTTTTTTTTTTTTTTTGAGACGGAGTCTCGCTCTGTCACCCAGGCTGGAGTGCAGTGGCCGGATCTCAGTTCACTGCAAGCTCCGCCTCCTGGGTTCCCGCCATTCTCCTGCCTCAGCTTCCCGAGTAGCTGGGACTACAGGCGCCCACCACCTCGCCCGGCTAGTTTTTTGTACTTGAGACGGGGTTTCACCGTGTTAGCCAGGATGGTAATATCAGTTTCTTTAAAGTAGAAATGATGACTTAATCATATAGAGGGAAATAGCAGCATTTGGGAGGACCAAGGGCAAGTTTGGGTCTAAACAACCCTGTCTGAGGGAAGCGGAGATGCTCGTTCCTCACAAAGTCACCAGTGTGATACTGCTAGTTCAACTATCCTTTTTGTCTCACCTCACAAATCCAAATGATGCTTGCAGCCTACCAGGGGAGCAGCCTTTCTCCTAGAAACACCGGTTGAGGTGGCCAGGAGAGTCCCTGCTAGCATAGCAACCTGTGAAAATAAGGTAGGTTCTCAGCAGCACCATCTAGAGCCCAACCTGACAGAATCTGAGGCCTGTCTTCTCCCTAGCACAGAGTTCCATGATCCCTTGAAAAGATTTATCCATCAGTTCTGGATGGCCCTCGTTTAAGAGAATCAATTATTCGTCATTGTTGGGGGAGGACAGAGAATCCAGAAAGAAAACCGAATTAAGCGCTTGAAGGTGGAGCAACCCATTGGGCCTGATGGCGGTGAATGATGTCGCTACCTATCTCAGAAAGGAGAGATTACTTCTGGTGAAGAGACATCAGTTTGCAATCAACATCCACAAATTTCTCTGAACTGGTTTTTACCACCCTCCTCTAAGTCCCATCCAACATGCACAGACCCCTACAACAGCTCATGTAGACTAGAAACTACCAATACTATCCATAGATTGACAACAACAGGCATCACTGGGGGTCCATACTGCCTGTGCCTGGCGAGGTGGGGCTTGGCTAGGAGCTTCCTTCTCACACTGAAGATTGTTCCCTGGCAGGCACCGAGGCTGATCTTTACCCTATACCTAGAGACTCCTGTCTCGTCCTGCTTGTTCTGGGTTCCAGGCTGCTGTCCTTAGGCCTGGTGTTGACAAAAGTGGTGTTTTAATTGTTACCTCTCTCTCTGGAAAAAAGCTGTATCTCACATCTCCTGTAGAGATTTTCCTAGGCACCGTACATCTCGTAATCAGTGTGACTTTTCTATTTTATTTCTATAAGATACAAAAGTGGTTGTAAACGGTGAAAAGACAATTGTATCTAGAAATTTTCTTTATGTTACAGTTTAGAGTATGACAGTTGCAACACACAAGCAAACATTATGAGTTTGGCTAGCTAACCTGACTTCCACTAGCAATCATCCGGGTTCATTTCCTATACATGTTTTTAATCAGTGGAGACCTAGAGTAACTGGTTGCCTAATCCTAGGATGGATGTTTTATTCCTTTAAACTTTGTTCATAGCAGGCAAGACACATACCAGTTTAGAATGGTGGCCCTGCCACTTACTACCTATGTGATCTTGAGCAATTTACTTGGCCTTTCTTAGCCTTAATGTGCTCATCCATAAAATAGAGATAGTAACACTCAGCCTGCAGAGTTGTAAGAATTAGAGAAAACAGTCCAGTGCCCAGTGGCATCAGAGCCTTGACACCACCTGGTGCCCAATAGGTAGGTGGCTTTTGTGGTTGTGGCTGTTATTAACTCTGCTTTAAATTCAGGAACCTGAGTGCAAGTTGTTGGCATTTTGACCTTGGTTTGATGGGTTGCAGAGTTTTTCAAAGACTTACAAGCTTTTGCATCTGTGAAGTGTGACTAATAATTCCTACTTTGCCAGGTAGGTATAGGTCTGGCAACAACAAACAGAAAACCCAATCACAATTGTATAAACAAGTAGGGATTTATTTGTTTCTCTTAACGTGGCTTCTAGGGAGATGCTGCCCGAGTTAGTCCAACAGTTCACCCATGTCAGAAGCAGCATCTCTGTGACTCTTTGGGGTTCTCTTGGCCCTTTCTATCCACTGCTCCCCTGGCAGTCCCAACATGACTGCTGTTTTTTTTATGGCATCATCCTTGTTTCAGGCACTGAGGAGGGAAAAGAGGAAGGGACAGAATATCTGTCTCATTGCACCAGTAAGGCAAAAGCTTTCTCCAAAGCTCCTCCAGGAAACATATGCTCACGTGTCCTTGACTGGAGCTGAGATAATGACAGGGCCTGTCAACCAAGAGCACCTGCCACATCTGCTGATACAGCTGCTATGGGAATAGGTGAGCTAGTGTATGTTAAGGCACTTTGTAAGTGCTTTACGAAAGTAAGTTATTATCCTTATCCAAGCCCTTGTACAAAAGAGAGGCCAGTCAACTGGCAAGTGATAACTATATTGCTTAGGCCTTTTAACCCACACTGAGATAAATGGGAGGCATTTGGAAGGCAGTGGTTGTTCAGTACTAGTTGACGGGTCATATCCTCTTTCTGGCCAGGCTGGAGGTTATCCTGTTTCATTCTGCCAGTGAGATGATGTTTGGATTGGACTTGGTGGCTTCAATTGTCTCTGCTTGATGTAAGTGTGAGTCTGTGTCCTAGATAAATACAGCAACAGCAGGAGGTATTCCTGAAAGACACATTCACCAGTAACGGGGTTATGTTAAATTAATCATAGGTAGTGTTCTTAGTGTGCGCCCTCCCCATTCATGTACCCTCCTGACATCCTTAATAAGCATCTGCGATGCCTTAACGGCTTTGAGGTATAATTTACATACCATCACATTTACTGTTTTAACTCTGCAATTGAATGAATTTTAGTAAATTTACACAGTTGTTCGGACATCACTACAATCTAGTTTTAGAATAACTCCATCCCCTCCCAAGTGATCCCTCATGCCCATATGCAGACCGTCTGCATTCCCACCCGCTGCTGTGGGCAACTACAACTCTATACTCTATTGCTAAAGATTTGTCTTTTCTGGACATTTCGCATCAATGGAATTTTACAATTTGTGGTTTTTTGTATCTGGTTGCTTTCACTTAGTATGTTTTGATGCATCTGTGTTGTAGCATGCATCAATATGCATTTGCCACTTTTTTTGCTGAATAGTATTTTATTGTATGGATATACCACATTTTGTATATTCTTTTACCTGTTGATGGACATTTAGATTTTTTCTACTGTGTTGCTGTCATGAATAATGCTGCCCTGAACATTTGTATACATGTCTTTGTGTGGACATACGTTTTCATTGCTCTTGGGCAGATATCTTGGAGTGGAAATGCTGGATCATATGGTAAATTTATGTTTTTAAGAAACTACTAAACTATTTTCCAAAGTGACTGTAACATTTAACATTTCTACCAGCAATGTATTGAGGGTTCCGGTTTGTTTACATCCTTACCAACATCTGTTATTTCTGCCTTTTTTATTATAGCCATTCTAGTGGGTATGAAGTGATATCTTATTGTGGTTTTAATTTGCATTTCCCCAATGATTAATGATGTTAAGCAGTTTTTTATGTGCTTGTTAGCTGTTTATATATCTTCTTCGGTGAAATATCTTTTGAAGATTTTTTGCCCATTTTTGAAAAAGTAGATTTAATTTTTAGAGCAGCTTTAGGCTCACAAGAGATTGAACATAAAGTACAGGGGTCCCATATATGACCCTGCTCTTGACAATGGCACAGACTCCCCCAGTATTGACATCTCACACCAGCCAGAGTGGCCCATTTGTTACAACTGATGGACCTACGTTGACACATCATTACCATCTGAAGTTTATAATTAACAGTAAGATTCACTCTTCGTGTGGTACATTCTGTGGGTTTGAACACATGTATAATGACGTTCATCTACCACTGTAGTATCAAATAGAATAGATTCACTGCCCTAAAAACCCTCTGTGCCCTACTATTCCTCTCTTCCTCCCCACAACCCCTGGCAACCGTAATCTTTGTATTATTTCTATAATGTTGTCTTTTCCAGAATGTCATCCAGTTGGAATCATATATATGGAGCCTTTTCAGATTGGCTTCTTTCACTTAGTAATAAGCATTTCAGTTTCCTCTATGTCTTTTATGGCTTAATAGCTCGTTTCTTTTTAGCACCAAATAATATTCCAATTGTCTGGATGTACCATAGGCTATTTTTCCATTCACCTACTGAAGGTCATCTTGGTTGCTTCCGAGTGTTGGCAATTGTGAATGAAAATACTATAAACATCTGCGTGCAGGTTTTTGTGTGGACCTACATTTTTAACTCATTTGGATAAATACCAAGGAGCATAACTGCTGGAACATATGGTAAGAGTATGTTTCGTTTTTCTGGTTTTTTTTTTTTAAACTGCCACACTGTCTTCCAAGTGGCTGTGCCATTTTGCCTTCCCAGCAGCAGTGAACAAGAGCGTCTGTTGCTCCACATCCTTGCAAGCATTTGCTCTTGTCCTGTGTTTTAGATTTTGGTCATTATAATAAGTGTGTAGTGGTATCTTGTTGTTGTTTTAATTTGAAATTCTCTCGTGACATATAATGTTGAGCATTTTTTCATATGCATATTTGACATGCTTATATCTCTTTGGTGGTGTCTTTTGCTCTTTTTTTTTTTTTTAAGATGGAGTCTCGCTCTGTGGCCCATGCTGGAGGTTGGAGTGCAGTGGTGTCACCTTGGCTCACTGCAAGTTCTGACTCCTGTGTTGATAGCATTTCTCCAGAGTAGCTGGGACTACAGGCACCCGCCACCACACCCAGCTAATTTTTTGTATTTTTAGTAGACACAAGGTTTCACCGTGTTAGCCAGGATGGTCTCAATCTCCTAACCTCGTGATCCGCCCGCCTTGGCCTCCCAAAGTGCTGGGATTACAGGTGTAAGTCACCGTGCCCGGCCGTCTTTTGCTCATTTTTAAAATCAAGTTGCCATTTTCTTATTGCTGAGTTTTAAGAGTTCTTTGTATATTTTGGGTATCAGTCCTTTGTCAGATATGACTTTTGTGAATGTTTTCTCCCATTCTGACCTGTCTTTTAATACTCTTGACTTTCATCCATTTTTAACAGAATTATTTACTTTCTTATTATTATATTTTAAGAGTTTCTTATACATTCTACATACAAGTTATTTATCAAGTATACAATTAATGGAATTTTCTCTCAGTGTGTGGCTCCTCTTTTTGTTTTCTTAATATTGTCTTTTCAAATGCAGAAGTTTTTAATTTTGATGAAGTTCACATTCTTCATGTTATTCTACAGATTGTGCTTTTGGTGTGTATAGAAACACCTAAGGTCACAATAGTTTTCTACATCATTTTCTTTTAAAAGTTTCATAGTTTTAGCTTCTACATTTATGTCAATATCAATTTGGGGTTAATTTGTGCTTGTGGTATGAAGCCAGGGTCTAAATTCATATTTTTGCCTGTGAATGTCTAGTTGTTTCAGAACCATTTGTTGAAAAGACTATACTTCCATTGAATTATCTTGGTATCTTCTTTTAAAAAATTCATAAATATAACAGCTTAATTCTGGGCTCTCAATTCTGCTTCACTGATTTGTATATCCATATGTCTATAGTTTTGTCAGCACCACACTGTGTGGATTACTGTAACTTTGTAGTATATTTTAAAACCAGGAAATTTAAATGTTCCAACTTTGTTCTTTTGCAATTCTTTTTTTTGTCTTTTCCAGATCCTTTGCATTTCCATGTAAATCTTAGAACTTGATTGTCAATTTTAGGGGAGAAAAAAGCCTGTTGAGATTTTAATAGAAATTGTGTTTAACCTAAAGATGATTTGGGAAGAATTGTCATCTTAACATTTTTTTAACCATTAAAATGGAATGTCTCTCCATTTATTTACAACTTCTTTAATTTCTCTGTTTTTTTTTTTCCTTTTTGGTGGGAATTGTACAAGTATTTCACTTCTTTTGTTAAACTCCTTTCTAGAATTTGATTATTTTAATGCTATTTATGCTATTGTAAAAATGGAATTGATTTCTTAATTCCATTTTTGAACGATTGCCTGTGTGTAGAAACCAAATTAATTTTTGTGTATTGATCTTGTGACCTTGCTGACTCCATTTACTAGTTCTAGTAATTTTTTTGTAGATTCCTTGGGATTTTTTAACATACAGAATCATCTACAAATAAAGACAGTTTTCCTTCTGCTTTCCTGCCAGTCTGGTTGCCAAGCATCTGATATTGAATCTGAAAATATTTAAAACATGCGAAGAGTACAAAGGAGGTTCCCCAAAGGCAGATAACATGATGTCTTGAAGGAGGAAGGGCTTACAAATTGGGCTAGAATGACAGAAGGGATCAGGGAGTCCCTCATTAGGCTGCAATGAGCTTAGACTCACTCACTTATTTTCCAAGGAGTAAGGGTAAAGAAACTGCCATGAGAAAGACATGCCTAGGTTTGATGGTAGGGACTTTGATAGTGGGACAGGAGATGGAGGATTGTTGAACTCCTTTCAGAGAAATTGAACTACACAGCATTTTTCCTTTGTCCTGTGAACAGATGGTTTGTTCCCTTCCAATTAATTTGGATGTCTTTTTCTGTTAAGCAGGGACTGGCTGATACTCCACCCCTTCCAAATGCAGATGGAGTAATAGGGACACAAGGTAGCCAGTTGAACAGCCAAGAAGGCCTTGTGTACATGAACTTATCTGCAACTGCAGCAGTAATTGCAGATTCTAACTAATATGCCTCCTTCTCTCCAGCGAAGTGCCTTTTAAATAATCCCTCATTATTTAACATGCATTGGCTATTATGGCTATGTGAGCTGTTATCTATTTATGTTGACTATTAATAAATTATTAGACCATATTGTGTGGGTTTTAATAACTCCATAGGAAGAGAAACGTGGCCAGGAGGTGAAATCTCAAGCAATTACAGTTTTGTAGGTTGAGTTTACTTTTTTCTAACACATAGAAGCTGTTCACTTACAAGTAAATTAAATACATAGGCCTTTTGCCCTTACTTAGGATTCTGGCCATGCGAAGAGCCGAGACTCACAGCAGAAGCACAGTTCCTGGCGGGAAGAGCCTGCTGGGGGTAGCTGTAGCAGGGAGCGTCCAAGACAGGGACCTGCTGCTTATTGGGTTCAATGCATTGAGCCTCGCCCTTTCTGTGTGGACCAAAAACCTCCGTAAAGATACTAATGTTGATGCTCATACCTGTGTGAGGCTAAGCAGACTTTTAAAATGTACTATTTGGAATCAGCCTTGAAGTCATACTGCTCCTTTCACGTGCATGTCCTTGCTTGTCAGAGACAAACAGGTGAGAGGCTGTTTGAGAATCAGGATTGGAGTGTCAGCAGAGGGGGGATTCTTGATGAACTCTGCTCTGGGAGGTCAGGCAGAGGCAAAGAATGCACCATGCTTCAGCCACAAAATGGAAATGGATTCCAATCATTTTCTTGTCAGCCAGGATTTCAAAATCAATACCAAGCCTCCTTGATACATTCTTATTCTTTCTCTTCTTTTCTTGCTGTCTGCTGAGGGTGGTGATGAATTTTCTTCTCCGAGGTAGCTGTGGAAATAAAATCCTTATGCCCTCCTTGGTACGAGTATGCCTCATCCATCTACTCCCGTTGGGGTGAGAAAGCAACACGTGTCATGGGGCTCCCAGGGTGCTGGCAGGCCTCAGTTACTAGCATCATTTTTCACCATCTTTTCTCTTTGCCGTAAGGGAATTGAATCCACCTTTCTGGCCTCATTGCTACTGTCTGTAAATGGTGATAATCTTCCCCAGGATGCTGTAAGGAAGAATGAATACGGGTATCTGCCACTATTCCATATGTAAATTATTTAGACAACTAGGACTTAGGATCCTCATTCTTATATTTGCTACTAGAAAGTAGATTTGGACATAAAACAGCCTCATTCTCTAGGATGGCTAGCCAAGAGGGTTTACTTAGGGGAGACTTCAGAAGAACTTATCTAAGATTGTCCCAAAGTCTGGATACCACAATGCTATGGGTTCCTGGAAGATAACAAAGTCCATCTTTATATCCTCCTTCCCTTTCATATAACCAGCAGTGAATGCTTGTGGAGTGATTGACAGGAAAGGAAGGTGGGCTTAGGGAGGAAGGAGGGAAAGAAGAAATGTAGGGAGGGAGGAAGGAAAGGCAGGTAATAGATTCCAGTCTATCCATTCATTCATTCATTCATTCAATTTTGATTTCAGTACATCCCATGTGCCAGACCCTGCAATAGGTTCTGGAGATAACAACAGTGTCCAAGAAATAGGCCTTTCCCTTGAAGAGCTTACTGGAGAGGCCAGATAGACCAGCAGACAAACACAGGTAGTACACATAAGTTCCATGCTGGGATGAGCACGGAGGGCTATGAGAACTCACAGGTAGGGTATCCAACTGCCCAAAGCTTTCTGAGAGAAGGTGCTGTCTACACTCGTCCTGTGTGAGAGTGGGAGATGGATAGGGGAATTCTGGAAGAGGGAACCAAATGTGAAAGCCTGAAGAAAAATGACTGTGGCATAGTCTGGCAACTCCAGGTCATTCAGAATAGCCGGGAGAAGCGTGTACAGAGAAGGCAATGGGCCTTGGGGCAAGTACAGCTCCCTGTCTGCAGACTCTGAAGAGCCTGGTCAGCTGTGTGCAGGGGTAAGGACACAATCCTGAGGTCACTGAGCAGAACAGTAACACAACCAGATACCTGGTTTAGTAAGACCCCTCTAACTGCACTGGATATGGAGGGAGTTGGGGGAGCAGGCGGAATGCAGGGAGACAATTGGGGAAGAAGCTGGTGGCTTGGACTGAGGTGGTAGCCAGGGGATGAAGCAATCCAGTGACCTACTTCCTATCATCAGCAGGCTTCCTTAGCTGAAGGCCCAGACAGGCATGGCAGGGAAGGGCAGAAGATTTAAACCAAGAAAGTATATTTTCTTAGAAAAGGGGAACCCTCCTGACACAGAGCTCTGCAGCATTTAGGAAAGGGAAGGGCAGACTGGCAGCTACCTCCGCAGTAGGGCAGCGAGATAATGGGGATTGAGCATGGATTTGGAGACAGTCTGGAGCAGCCCAATTCTAATGCCTTGAATATGGGCACAACGGGCAAAGGTGAGCTCCAAACGTTGCAAAGAATGGTGGGAGAGAGGGCTTTCTTGGGAGAACACAATGAGGTTCATTCATGAACTTACCAAGTTGCTTCTGTTACCACAGTAACATGTCAAGGGTTTAGCAGATCTGGAAAGAAAAAAAAAATACACACACATACAACAACCCTGAGTTACAGTACTCAAAGCAAATTAGGTCACTGTTACGAGTTATTAATTTTAATGCATTAAGAAAAGTGTGCAGGGGGGAGTGAAGAGGTTTTTTTTAAGCACAGCAAATGGGAATCAGCAGAAAGTACAACAATAATTATGCTGAAAGCAAAGTGAAGTGTTCCATAAAATGTAAGAAATGAACAAATTACACACCCCTCCTTCCTCCTCCCTCAAGTGTAGTTAGGAATCGGTGAGGTGGGGGTGGGGTGGCTCGCCCACAGCCCTCTGATGCAATTATGAGCTCTCATTTCACCTCTTTGTGTTATGTCACATGGTGTTACTTAAGCCAAGTTGAAATTCAGCAGTGGAAAGAAAGCGCGGAGGAGCATTTTTCTGGGCTGAGTTATGTTTAGCGTGGAATTGCTCTTAGGCAAATGTGCAGCCTGATGAATGGAAATTGGACGCCATGAATAGATTCTCCAGGAACTTTCGTACCCAAGGGGACTCCAGGCAGGCTGGATTTTTGGTTTCCAGGTCTGGGCGATTCGCTGCGGCAGCCTACTTCCTGGATGGAGCTCTGGGTCTGGCTGCTGCTGCACAACTGGGTCAGGCACCTGTCTGGCTTGAGGAGGCTCTGTTTGCTTTTACGTGGTCTTATTTGGTTTTGTTTTCTTAGTATCTTATTTTTTATTTGTTTTTTGTTTCTTAGATTGTGTTTTGGTCTTTTTAGGCAAGTCAGAAAATTCTGCATCCCAGACAGCAGCGTATGCGGAACTGACCTCCTTCTTTCTGTACACAAAACGCCTCTCCCCTTCACTCTGAGTCTCCGCCTCCCTTGCTGTCCACACCCTCAGCACTCACAAGCCTATACCTTCCCTGCCTTGACTCCCTGTCTAGATTTCATTCGGATCATTAGCTACATTTTGGACCCCGGAGGAGGCTCTGGGACTCATCCCTATGCTGTGACCACATCATGTCACTTGACTTGCTGGAGACTTTGACCTCTCTGTCCTCCTTAAAATTCTGTTCTCCATTAGCTTGCAAGATGATTTTCTCTCTTGTGCCTTTTCTCCTCCCTCTGACCATGCTCAGTCACAGTTGACGACTGTGTCCTCTCTACTCTGGAAACCCACCTCCCTGCCCACGTCCTTGAAAAGCTCCAAACGGGTATGCACATCTGAACTTGACCTCTGTCTTTCTAGCTCTGACTTTTTCTCTCTCTCTTTTCTTTTACTCTTTCTTTCTGTCCATGTTGACTTATTTCATCCACTCATTCTCATAGTTTGACCAATCGTGGGCTTGCTCACGGCTCCCAAGCCCATAGTTTGGCCTTAACCTTTTACCAAGCTCAGAGAAATAAACTAGATACCACCATCCACATAGCTCATAAGCACCACAAACTAAACTTAATTCTTCCCTCTCCTTCGTGGCCTCTTCTGCCTCCAAACCAATCAAGAAAACAAACCAGCATTAAAAAGAAAAAAAATAAAACTCTACTTCTGTTCTATTCCTTATGGCCATTAAAACATATCCTCTTCCACCCAGTCATGCAGGTGAAGGTCTTTTGCATTAACCGAGACCTTGATCTCCCCCAAGCATAGCTAATACTTCTGAAATAACCCCAGTCCTGCCTTTTCCCTGACTTTCGCCACTATGTCGGGGTCCCAGGCTTCAGCCTCCAGCTCATGACTGTGTCCGCCTGCAGGGCCTCTTTTCTCAAGTTCATTCCCTGCTCTAATTTCAGAGCTGTCTTTCCAAAACCAGCCCTGATCAGGGCAATCCCAGCCTCTGGACCTAAGTCTGGGAATCGTTGCCCGTTGCCTAAAGGATGAAGTAGGAAGGATTTCAAGGCCCAAGGACATCTGGCCCCAGTCAACTTTTCCACCTCATTTCTGACCACGCTTCCCAACCCCTGCTCTAACCCCCCATCCACCATTCCCTAAACACTGGGTGCACATCCAGATATCTGAGCTTTGTCCTGATCTTCCCACTGGTGAGATCTATCCCATCTCTTCTCTACCTAGCAAACTTCTGCACATCCTTAAGGCCAGTGAAGCTCTTATGCAGAGCGAATCTCTCTTCTCTGGGTTCTTTTCTAAAATGCATTGACTGTAGCACTTATGACAATGACTTGTGTGATTTGAGCACATTAGATTCTGAACTCCTTGTGAGACACCGTCTTGGAGCCTCCAACCAGCATGGAGAAGCACAGGAGTACTCAACAAATATTGGTTTTTTATTTGTTTCCTCATTGAAATTCTCCATTTATAAATGAAAAAGTTATGAGGTTTCATCATAAGCTATTTAAAACTGTAGATCCCCAAAGAGTCAAAGCCTAAGTGAATTGCAAGGTGGATGTGCAGGACCTCCTTCCTGGATGGCCTTGTCTGGATGGTGCTGTGTCTCCACATTCCAAGGCCACACCTTCTAAGAAGGGTAACTCTTGAGATTTTGAGAATGTGGGAGAGCCCCAAGTGGCTATCAAAGCACATTCCTATGCTTGGTTCTTCTGTGAATGCTGCTGAAGGTTCAGGAGGTGAAGGGTGGAGGGGAGAAGCACTGGAAATCTTGGTTACTTTTCTACTCTATTGTTAGGTGGCTTAGTAAAAAGCCCATTTCTGTAAAATTTTCTGTAATGTCCACATTTTCTGTAAAAGTAGACCAAAGGCAGAGTAGTCAAAGGAGACCTTTCCTTTTTGTATTTATTAAAATAATGTATTATTGTTACAATAAAGAGAGAAAGAAAAATGTAAGCCTGGTAGAAACTCAAAAGAAGCCTGGCAGAGCTCACGCCTAGCATTGCAAAGTTGAAATAATTATAGAATGCTGTATATATAACTGGGTAAGATACATAAGCATGAGTGTGTACACACACAAAATCATAAACTCAACAAATATTCATTGAGTAACCGCTGTGTACCAAGTGCATAGTGTGTTGTGTGCATGTGCGTCTGTGTGTGTGTGTGTGTGTGTGTGCGCGCTTGCTCCCCAGGGGCCACGTGCTGCAGTTGGGAGCTTGTCATTTCAGTCATTTGGGTAACCCCATCTCAGCTGTCCTTAGCACATTCTGGTCAATGAAAAGAAAGACAGATTCGTTTATTCCAGAAGCTAATTTAGCCAGTGAGTGGAAAGCTTTCTTTTAATTGATTCTACCTTTCAAGATCCAAGTAATCTACCATCTCAGCTCGATTGTCAATATTTTGCCTGCATCATGCCTTAGCCGTTAGCATGCAGATAGGGCAGGCAGAGAGCTGCTGTCATGGCTCAGGATAAAAAGGAAGAGCAGCTCGGGGTAATAATTTGCTTTTGATTTTTTTCTCTTCCTGTTTCTACACCCTCTCTCAAATCCACTAAAACAGGGGAAAAATCCATGGCGATTAGAAAAACTTCGGACCAAGACATCTTTCTCCTTTTTCTTTCATTTTTTCCTCGCCGTCTTTAGTATTCAGAAGCCACGCAACATCAGAGGTTTCCACGCTGCTTGGCCGTGCACTGCATCCCAACCACAGAGCAGGGGGAGTGTGCTCGTTGGAGATTTACAGTTCCTTTCAGGCTCCTGCCAGGTGGCTTCCGTCACACTTCCAGGAGGAGCTCTGGCAGCAAGTCACCGGGGCGGGAAGGGTGCCGGCAAGAGGCTTCTGCAAAGGCAAGGGACGTGTGTAGAGACAGGAGCCCAGTCGAGTCACCCCTCACAGTACCAGCTCCTCTGAGAAGCCTGCCTGCAGTCTCTCAGAGCCGTGACTTACCTGGGCAGAGCCCAGGGAGGAAGATGCATGGCTCCTAAGAGAGTTGCTCATTACCACATGACAGGGAAATATTCAAATGAGCATAACTACAGTCAATGGCAATGTGGGGTACTGTGTTAGGAATGCTTAATGTTAACTTTCATTCCCACAACCCACCAGCTAGATCCTCTTTTCCCGTCTCACAGAAGAAAGAACTGAACACAGAGGTCACACACCAAGTAGGTGGTCTATCCAGAGTTCAAACCCAGGTGTGCCAGGCCCCAGGTTTTTGTCTGCCTCCTACCTCTCCATTGTTGCCAGGGAGTGTGCTCCTCCAACGTTCTGCTGACCAATCATCTCCTCCACTACTGGAGCGATGGGCTGAGGCCCAAAGTGATTGTGTGGGCGAGGGGTTCGAGGCAGAGGGGTGTGGTGGTGAGTCATATAAAGAACATCATGGGGAGAGAGCCAGGTGTCTCTGCCCATGACTGAGTCACTGCAGTACATAGGATGGGATATGTTTCTGGACATGGATGTCTCAGATCCGGGGGTGTCTGTTTGCTGTTGATGTCAACCTGGCAGAAAGCCCTGTTCTCTGACTGTCACAGATAAAGGAGGAAGGAGTGCCTGGGGACAGGCAGTGGCAGGAGAGATGGAGAAAGCAGGTACCTGGGCTGGTAGGGAGGCTGCTGCAGTGCCGCCATGCTGTCTGGGGCCTGGGGCCAGAGAGAAGTGCAGGAGCGGGGAGGGTGGGAGGCGGCAGCAGAGGTGACCCCAGTGTTCTCACCTTAACCCAGTCCCTGGGAGTGGCTCCAGGATGCTGGCAGTTATGGACCCAGTGGGGAGTGAAGCTGGACGGCTGGTGGCCATTGACAACAGGAAAACATAATGCCAAGGAGGAGAGGGCAGGGCTGGCCAAGCTCCCAGTCCCTGACATCTGCTCTTCTCCTCAGCCCTCATGCTGAGCTCAGCTCAAACCTGACAGCCTCTTCCATTTAGTTCATAAATCCCCCAAGCCGTCCTCAGGCAGCCTCTGTGTCTCCAGGCCTATGTCATCATAGGGCAGCCATGAAGGTTTCCTGATCACTGTCCCATCCCTTCCTCATTGCCAGGCTCCCCGCTCCACCACACACATCCTGGAGAAGAGCAGGGCCTTTGCCACCACGCTGCCTCATGTGTGTGCCTGCTCCCTCATCCTGTCAGGACACATACATGTTAGATCCCACAGCACCAACAGCCTGGGGAAGGGAAGGGAACCTTTTTGTTACCAGTGGGTTGCAATGGTGTGTGGCAGGTGGAGACACAGAAGAGCAGATGCACCAGCCAAACTCTTGCAGGGCTTTGCACCGTCCTGTGACCAACACCCCCCCCCCCCCCCCCCCCCACCTTTTTATATTGAGGAGGAAGCTGTACAAAAGTGTGCATCTCTCTCTAGGACAAGGGTGTGAGCACCCCTTTTCCCTTCACCCTATGGGCATAACTCTTAGGACTGTTATTTTTTTATTTTTTCCCAACCTTCCACTGCAACACATACAACACACAAGCGTGCACACCCACACACATACACAGAGCCACAGTCACACCAAATATTCATGCTGTTGGGGAGTGAATCATGTTAATAACAACTTTCATTCTCAACATCAGAGACACTAACCAGGAGGGTTGGGGTGAGGGTGTTAATGGGGCAGAGATGAGCACACAGCAGGCATCCAGTTAATCACCTTAGCCGAGCAATGGCAGAAGCCAGGGTGAGCTCGGGAGCAGCCATATTTGCTTGGAAAGGCAGGGATTTTAATAGGGCAAAGCTGCTCCTTTTCCTTTAACACGTCTTCCAAATCCCCCCACAGCCCTGCCTTTAAATCAAGGCTACTCTGGGGCCGTGTTCTGGGAAGGAGTCAGCAGCAGCTCAAGTGCAGTCTGTGGATCGGTTGTGTGAAGCCAGAGATGTTCCTTGTTGCAAATGGTCAAGTACAATAATGGCACAGGATTAACGGGTGTTAGACTTCCTGTGTGCCTGGAAATCCTCTTTATTTTAGATCCCAATTATTTTTTCATTGAACGCATGTTTTTTAAGTACTTAATAAGGACCTGGTGCTATGCTAGGTGCTGGGAGACAGCTTTCTGACGGGTGTAAGCAGGAGAATGAGACCTCATTTGTGCTTCGAAAGATTACTCTCTGTGGTGTGGAGAGTGAGTGAGCTAGAAGGGAAAACTGAAGGTGGGAAAACCAGTTGCATGGATGCATTCAGGTCAGAGGTGATGGTGGCCTGAGCCAGGGAAATGGGGAAGGAACCCAGGGGACAGGATCAAGAGCTGCCTGGGTTACCAGCCATAAAACCACTGCTTATCAAGTGTCTACAAGGCACTATGACAAGTACTGGGAATAGAGAGAGGAGCAATATTCAGGAGCAAGATTTTTAAAAGTTAGTGACTGGTCACAGGGGCTGAGGGAGATGGGGAGGCCTTGGGTGATGCTGTAGTCCTTGGGTTGAACAAGTGGGCGCGCCCCATCAGGATCATGTGAAGAGAAGGTCTGGGGGGAAAGTCAGTGAATTCCATTTGGGACACATTTCAGCTGGAATTACTTATGAAGCCTCTAAGTAGAGATGTCCAGTAAATATTCGGGTACCCAGGGCTGGAGCTCAGTAGAGAAACCTGCTCTATGATTATGCAAACGATCTGGGCAGAATTCTCAAGATACACCATCATCTAAGAAGTAGGCAGACCGGGTGCAGTGACTCACGCCTGTAATCCTAGCACTTTAGGAGGCCGAGGTGGGTGGATTGCCTGAGCTCAGGAGTTCGAGACCAGCCTGGGCAACACGATGAAACCCCATCTCTACTAAAATACAAAAAGTAGCTGGGCGTGGTGGTGGGCGCCTATAATCCCAGCTACTAGGTAGGCTGAGGCAGGAGAATTGCTTGAACCCTGGAGGCAGAGATTGCAGTGAGCTAAGATCGTACCACTGCACTCTAGCCTGGGCAACAGTGCAAGACTCTGTCTTAAAAAAAAAAAAAAAAGTAGGTGAAAGAAGAAGGTCCACAAGGCAAGCTGAGCAGAAGCATCCAGAGAAGGAGGAGGAGGAAAACCAGGAGGGCATGCTGCCATGAGAGCCAGGGCACGAATGCTTGGTGCAAGGGCACTGACTCGAGGAATGCAAAGACTGCCTGGTGGCCACAGGGACTCAGAGTGATGAGGTCCTTCACAATCTTGGAGAGAACCATCTGGGAAGAGGGTAGACCTGGACACCAGAGCACTGTGGGTTGTGGGAAGAGTGGGTAATAAATGAGTCCGGGAAATGCAAGGAACTCTTTCAAGGGACTTGGTATTGAATAAGAGAAAATAAGACAGTTGCTGCAGAGGAAAGTGGAGTGGAGGGAGGTTGTTGTTGTTGTTGTTGTTGCTGCTGCTGCTGCTGCTTCTGCTGCTTTTTGTTTGTTTTTAGGGTGGGAGAGACCTGAACATAATTTAGAGACTTTCTCTACTGAGAAGAAGGGGAGATGGTAAACTTAACAGAACAAGGTCCCTAGAAGTGGGAGGGAAGGGAAGGGGGTCTGCAGCACCAATGGAGTATGGAAGAATTCACCTTGTGTGGGAGGGAACATTACACACTTCTCATGTAAGGGCAGGGAAAGTGGGAGGGTGGGCACAGATCAGGTACGTGATGATGAGTTTGGAGATGGACACGGAGAAAATACTTCTCTATCGGCTTCTGTTTCCTCTAAGAAGCAGGAAGAAGTCGTCTACTGAGAGTGGGGGTGAGGAGATGCAGTAGTAAAGTTTCTAAAGTGGAGAAGGTTTGATTCAGCCTTCATGGAGAATGGACGCTCTGACCACAGAGGCACAGAGGGACTGGAGGCAGCATGGAGGGGCCACTTGAGGTGGGAGATCATATGTGACAAGCGGGGCTGCGTTAGCCGGGGTTCACGGGAAGAACAGAACCAATAGATGAGCGATGGAGATAGCTAACTAGGGAGACAAGAAAGAGAAAGGAAGGAAGGAAGGAAGCAAGGAAGGAAGGAAGGAAGGAAGAAGGAAGGGAGGGAGGGAAGGAGGGAGGGAGGGAGGGGGAAGGAAGGAAGAAAGGAAGGAAGGAAGGAAGGAAGGGAAGGAAGGAAGGAAGGAAGGAAGGAAGGAAGGAAGGAAGGAAGGAAGGAAGGAAGGAAGGGAGGGAACGAAGGAAGGAAGGAAAGGAAGGAAGGAAAGGAAGGAAGGAAGGAAGGAAGGAAGGAAGGAAGGGAAGGAAGGAAGGAAGGAAAGGAAGGAAGGAAAGGAAGGAAGGAAGGAAGGAATGGAAGGAAGGAAGGAAGGAAAGGAAGGAAGGAAGGAAGGGAAGGAAGGAAGGGAAGGAAGGGAAGGAAGGAAGGAAGGAAGGAAGGAAAGAAAGAAAGAAAGGAAGGAAGGAAGGAAGAGAGAGAAAGGAAGGAAGAGGGAGAAAGGAAGAGAGAGAGAAGATAGGAAGATATAGATAGATAGATAGATAGATAGATAGATAGATAGATAGATAGATAGGAAGATAGGAAGATAGGTAGAGATAGATAGTAAATAGATAGGAAGATAGATGGATAGATAGGAAGATAGATAGGAAGATAGAGATAGATAGATAGATAATAGATAGGAAGACAGATAGATAGATAGATAGATAGATAGATAGATAGATAGATAGATAGATAGATAGAAAGAAGAGGGGCTTGAGGGGGTTTATCAGGGGAATTGTCTCACACAATTATGAAGAAGTCCCATGATAAACCATCTGCAAGCTGGAGACCCAGGAAAGCCAGTGATGTGGCTCAGTCCATGCCCAAGGGCATAAGAAACAGGGAAGCCAATGGTGTAACTCTCTGAAGGCCTGAGATCTGGGGGAGCCCCTGGTGTGAGCCCCAGGGTCCATAGGCTGGAGAAGCTAGAGTGCTGATGTCCAAGGGCAGGAGAAGAAGATGCCCCACCTCCAGGGGAGAGAGAGAGAATGTGCCCTTCCCCTCCCTTTCAGTTCTATCCAGGCCCTTAGCTGATTTGGTGGTCTGTGCCCACAGCGGGTGAGAGAGATGCAAGTGCCAGTCTCTTCGTGAAACACTCACACAGACACACGCAGAAATAACGCTCTACCAGCTACCTGGGTATCACATGATTCAGTCAAGTTGTCACCTAACATTAACCATCACAAGGGCCAATCTGAGTGTCTAGCAGCTCTCAGCATCCTGGAATCAGGCAAAGAGAAGGCCAATTGTAAAGTGACCCAGGCACAGGGTTTTCTAGGAAGGTACGATGTTAGGACAAGGATGTAACTACAGGGTTGAAGTGATGGACCGTGGAGTCTGAGCTGATTGTACAGGGGTCTGTAAGACAGGGAGAAAGTAGAGAGACCAAAGAGGAAGGTTAAAATGAGATCCAAGAATATATCTGTCTTAAAACACATCCTGAGAAATAGCCAAGTAAGATCAGGAAAAATAGGACGCTATGGGCAAAAAATAAAGTGTCTGAATTTATCCTTTAGGCAAACAGAGTACTGACACTGCCCGGCAAGAAAAAGTGAGCAGCAGTAGTATCTCTTCACATGAAGATTTCTTTAACTGGAATTCCACCTCCAGATCAAATGGACTAAATTCCACAGTGCAGTGAGGATCTTCGCATTGAGCGAGATTTAACTCCACCTTTTGTTCTTCGGTTCAATGATTTGAGAGCATGATTATGGTCCTCAGCATTTATCTTTGCCTAATCAATAGATCTCTTGGGATCTAAAGATGCATCTTATGGTGATATAAACAAAAGAGGCATTTATAGATAGAGTCAGTCGTGGGAGAGCATATTGGATTGTGCAACGGCAATACGACATGGTAGTTAGGAGCATGAGTTTTGGGGGCAGATTCTTAACCAAGCCACCCCCTGTCTGTTTGACTTTGGGAAAATTACTTCATCTTTGAAAGCTTTCATCTGTACAATAAGAAGAATGACAAGTACTTCATGGGGTGGATATGAAGATTACATGATATAATTAAATAATAAAATTAAATGCTATCATTATAAACACATTTAGCATCATATCAGGTATGTAGCAATTGTTCAATAAATGACACACAATTAGTGATAGTAGTAGCATTGTTACTGCTTAGTAGTATCCTACTATTATTTTGTAACAATATTGTTACTCTTAATACTGTAGAAGTACAGTTACACTATTGTTACTAGAATATTCTGTATTACCCTAGGCCTGCTCCAGCAAATCCTATCTGTCCTCTTTGGATCTCTTAACCTCTAAAACTTCTTTGCATGTAATCTGAAAGTCATGCACACCTATTTAGCCCTATGCTTATGCACATATCAGGGAAAGGGCTTCTCTCCAAGACGACAAGAACCTCAACTGACTGTGTGAGTTCAAAAGCTTCTGCACAACTGGCGTCACTAAAGTGAAACATGCCCTTGGCCACTGCAGGTTAAGCAACCAGAATAGCCCAACCCCAGCTCTGTTATCTACTCCAGCCAGAGAATGGGGCTTGCCTCTGATGTGTTGCAGGCCTTGGGTGGTGACTAGACATCAAGGACCTGGTTATCAATTATTCTAATTGTTATTCCTCACCAGAGCCAGAACTACCAAGGTTGAAAGTAGTTTCCATCCTCCAGATCCGTAAGCTTGCCCTTGGCTTATTGAGCCAACCACGCTAGTTTAACAGAAGTGATTTTAATTACTCAACTGGAACTACAGAAAGAAGGAAGTGAGGAGAGTGTGTGGCTGTGATCAGTGTTTAACCAAGGGGCCCAGCATGCTCCTGTCTTAGGGGCAAAGACATTACTGATGGCTGCACCTACCGCAGCGCTCAATCTCACCCACAACATGGGAGCAGCCACGCTGAGAAGTCAGGCTTATCGAAACCCACAAAAGCACTATGCCTTAATTCTACAAATTACACATGTATTTATCACTTGGAAGGTATGAAAACCTAAGTTGATGTTATAAAATCATATTTCCTTGGGTCTGTAGCAATGCATCATATTATATATAATATTAATACACATAATACATACATACATATCATATATGATACATATAATATAACATAATGTAACAATACATTATATTTTATAACATATGATGTTATGAAACCATATTGCCTTGGGTCTGAGCAATATTGTTACATTGTTACAATACGTGTAACAATACATTCCCCATCTGGTGTCATAGGAAAGTCTTGGCAGCTAGTTCCCCATTCTTTATACTATGCAGACAGCAGGAAGGCCGTGCACACCCTGCAATTGAATAGCCGTCGCTGCCTGACATCCAATGCAGGAAAATATTTTGAAAAGGGGCACTATCCTTGATTAGTAATGTCTGCCATGGCACAGGGATGAAGAATGGAATAGCCTTTCTAAGTATTTGCAATCCCTTTCTTAGATTATAAACTCCTAGGAGGCAGAGAATGTATCATTTTAGTTCTGTATGTAAATGTACCTAACCTATGTCATGAGTGGATGATGGTGAAGAATGTTTATGCAAAAACGTAATAATTCAGCTAGTTAATTACAATGCGGTAACTGCCCTCTACCACAAGGTTGCTTATCACCCAGTCAGAGAGCAAGCAGCTTAGTTTACAAAGACTTCACTCCTTACGCTAAAACTACCTGGAAGGTCTAAAGCACTGTTGTAAATATTTCGGCACCAAATTGCCAAAATAAATGCAGGGGGAGGTACTGTGGTGTGGCAAAGTCTTCTCTTCTACTATTAAATCATGTGTATTTGCTTACTTGTGATTCACTGTATCTGCCCAGCATCTGGGGATGTTACTGAGGCCCAACCGGACAGGCACATGGGAGGGAAGCATCATGATGAGCCAGTAGATGATGAACATTTCTTTTGCCTCAGTAACATCCATCTCCCTCAAGTCATGTGTCCTTCAATTGCCGTACCGTGAGTCTCCGTCTTCCCTCTGAGAGGCGTGCATGTCATTATGCGCCAGTCTCGTATTTCTGAGAATGCACAAAACCAGTTTCTCAGGCAGCAAGAAACATGCCAGAGATCAGTGTGGCAGCAAGAAACATGCCAGAGATCAGTGCGGAGTCTTATGGAAACCCAGCTTGGAGAGATGAGTCACAGCATCTAAATTCTGCTCTGTCACTGTAAGATGTGTCATCACACACCAAGTGAAATTGAGCTCAACAATTTCCAGAGCGTGCCACTGGGGTGGAGGAGGGAACAGAAATGACACTGTTTTTACCATCCTGTTCTCCAGAAACACCACCTCAATTCTGAAGTCCATGCCTAAGGTTAGACAATGAGTGGGGTGGCAGAAAAGTATTGGTTGCCAATGGAAAGAGTGGCAACCACCTCACTATTGGTTTCTAGCGTGAGTGGTTTCTAGTATATGGTTTCTAGTCTGTGGTATATGTATATGGTTTCTAGTATGAGTGGAAGCACCTCATACTGGAAACCAGATAGTACCAGGTGATCATTACTCGCTCCCCACACAGCCTACAACTGAGCAGTGCTCTAAGGGAGGCAGGATAGGTGTGGAGGTGCTAAGTGGTTTGGAAAGTTTTTTGTTGTTTGCAGGTTTTTCCTTGTTTATTTTTAATTTTTTATTGTGGTCAAATATATACAACATGAAATTTGACATTTTAACCACTTTTAAGTGTGTGGTTTAGTGGCATTAACTATATTGGTGATGTTGTGCAACCATCATCACTATTTATTTCTAGAACTTTTTCATCACTCTAAACAGAAATTCTGCACCCATTAAGCAATAACTCCCAATTCCTTCTCTCTCAGTCCTGATAACCTCTAATCTATTTTTTATTTGTATGAATTTGCCTATTCTGAATACTTCCTATAAGTGGAATCGTACAGTATCTGTCCTTTTGTGTCTGATTGATTTGATTTAGCATAATATTTTCAAGGTGAATCTTTATCATACTGTGTATCAGAACGTTATTCCTTTTTATGGCTGAATGATATTCCATTGTATGACTATATCATATTTTGTGTTTGCATTCATCTGTTAGACACTTGGGTGGCTTCTACTTCTTGATTATTATGAATACTGCTGCAATGAACATTGGTGTACAAGTTAAAAGAATTTGACAGGTATAGGGTGACCAACCATCCCTGCAGAAACTGCTGCAGGAGAACCAAGCTGGGGGACATCCTGCCCTCCATTGATTATGCCTTACAGCTGAAGAATCAGGCAAGAGGAGAGCCTGGGACACTGGACTAGGCACATCACCCTTCTAACCCTTTTCTTTCTGCGGGTGTTTATATGAGAAGGTTGGACCACATTACTAATGCTTTATCCAGCTCCAAAATCTCTTTTTGAAACATAAATTCATACTCAGAAAGACTCCAGCTAACATTCATTCTAAGTTAGAATACCCCCAAGTTGGAATTTCCTGTCCCATGGTCTACATTAGTAGGTTTTTTGTTTGTTTACTTTTTAATGGATAGCAAAAGCTTCTGCGATTAAATCACACAGCCTGGCTTTTTGTACTGATCAGTTGAGTTTCATACTCTAAACATAGTCTTGGTGGATGTTAAGAAGTGTCTTTCTCTCTCTCTCTCGTATTCCTTTATTTTGCAGTTCATAAACTATGGCCTTTCTGAGTGATTCTCACAGTGTGGTCCCAGGGCCAGCAGTACTGACATCACCTGGGTACGTGTTAAAAATGCAGATTCTGGCGGCCCACCCTAGGCCTACTGAAGTGACACTTTGAGAGTGGGGCTCAGCAATTTGTGTTTTAATAAATCCTTTGGTGACTCTGATGTATGCCTAACTCAACCTTCAGAAGCGCTGGTCTATATGAAAACAGCGTATTCTGAGAATCAGGTGATCTGAAACTTACTTCAGTTTTACCACTGACCAGCCATGAGATCTTAAGTTACTCCATATCTGGGCTCATCTGCTTTATAAATAATCTAAGGATCACTCTATCTTTGCTACTCATTCAGGGTATCATTAGAATGCTATTAATCACTAGGTGTGGAAGCACTGTGAAAGGTTGAATATGCTTTACATATGATTAGAATTTTATTCACTCATTCATTCAACACATATTATGCACCATCTACTATGTGCTGGAGACTGTTCTGTGTCTGGTGGAAGTTGCATGAAGAGAGCAGATGAGGCCCTGCTGTCATGAAGCCTATATCCAGACTGGAACCTTTGTGAAGAATTTTTTTTTTACATTTGCAAATGGTTATGTGACCCATTTCAAGATTAGGTTCAGATCTGTTAAGAGAATAAGAGAATGTGAAATGCTCTTACCTAAAGGTAAGATCACTTTATGTCAGAAATAACAAAGAATGGGTTGACTACAATGTGACTAAAACAGTTATCAGCTACCAGGAGAGAACTTACAAGGAGATTTAAAAAATACAAAGCTGAGCCTTGGCCTGATGAGGGCAGGAGAGTTGGATGAGTGGTACTTTAGTGCTCATTCAGCTTCCAACACTACAGTTCCACCCTCTTCATGTGAGTCAATGATACTGTCTCGCTTGGACAAAGCTGGATTCTACAGAGAGGCAAGGGAAGCCTATGATGCCTGAGCTCGTTTCTCAAATCACAGTTGGCCACGTCTCTCCTGTCTGAGATCTGGGCCCGATGAGGATACACAAAATGTTCATCAGCTTGATGGATCTCAGGACGAATGTTTAGAATTGGGGATTTAATCCTTAGCCACCATTATTTACAAGCAGCTGGCTTAAAAAAAAAAAAAATACAGACCTGAAATTCAATTTCCTAATTTTAATGAAAAGAAATGAAAAGTATGCTGGGGGCGGAGGGAAGAAGGGCTCAGGAGAGTTATCGGACTTCAAAAACCCTCAAAAATCTTTTAATGATTTAAGTGTAAAGGAATCAGAAACATTCTGATGAAATTCCCCTTGATATCCACATGGTGCTTACAAATTCTGGAGGGAAGTTTCCAGCAATGAAATCTGCTGTTTTTTATCAAACCCAAACCATTTGAGATGCCTGGAGAACTCCAATATGGTGTAATCGTATCTTTTTTCATAACAATCTCTTCTCCCCAAAGGCAGAAGGGGAAGGAAAGGCCTAATTAAAGAGCGTTGGTTTTTAAGGTCAGAGTCTTAGGGGGGTGTCAACTTGACATCGTCTGCCAAGTTGTTTGTGGTGTTTACACTGACCCACAGATGTGCTGTGAATATACAAAATTAAAATGTTAATTGTCTAATCTTGTGCTACTTTTCAACGTACATTTGGCAAGACTTGTTGCATGTTAAGTTCGAAAACAGTAAATTTCCAAGCTGTCATAATATTGAGGTCTCATGTGTATTACTTGCTCTGCATAATTAATTGTAAAGTGATAATTTGTACACTAAGATATTTTCATTCAAACATGAAAGTGAAAGTCTCAGCATCTTTGCCTCTGGCAGACAGGAGAAAAAGTGGTATATGCTACCCAGGCATTCTCAATGCCCCTCCTTTCATGAGACCAGCTGACAAGGTGAGCTGCGAATTTTCAGCTCAGGCTGTGACACCTGTCTGCTGTTAACTCTATCCACTGCCGTCCAGCGCTCACCCATTCTCCCATTCTTGTAGGCCATCCTAGCTAGTATACTCCTTTCCTCTGTGTGGGCAAGGTATTCTAGAATTCTGCACTCTATAATTCTTTCTGGGGCTTACTGTGTTTATAAATTCTCTGAGAATGGAAACCATGTCTCATCGTTCTTTATCTTCCAAATCACTCTTACAGTCCTAGGAATTAGATTATTGTTTTGTATACACTTCTATGTTAGAATCCCAGTAACCTAGCACAGGAAATGTTTTTCCCTCATTCATGTCACAAGTGAGCTGTGGGTCAGCTGTCACCCTACTCCACGTGCCCTTTCCTTTTAGGGCCCTGGCCACAGGCATAGCACCTATCCGAGACATTCCTTTCTCATGACAGAGAGCAGGAATTGGCCAAGCCAAATCAGACACTTGCATTCAAAGCACCTTCTCACATGTGGCATCACATTCACTCATATTCCATTGGCCATAGCAGGTCACAAAGCCAAGCAAACGTTGATGCTGTCCTGGCAAATAGTTGGAAACAAAATACAATCCACCGTAATGCTGCTGACTTGTTGCCCTCAAGGTGGAGAGGGTGATCTATTGTTCATGTGTCTGGACAGATGTGCTGCCTAGCAATGAGCTTCCTCTGAAGCACACTGATGAGGTGTCAACCACACAGATCCCTCCTCCGCTGTGCGGTCCCCAGACTCCACCCACACTCTACTCTGCCAGGCCACTTTGAAGCTTCTTCGCTCAGCTCGTGTATGGTAAAAGTCTCTTTCCAAGCAGACTTGAGAGGAGGCACTTTTTCTTATGGAAAGCATTCTTTAGGCTTCCAATAAGAGAAACTGACTCCAGTTGACTAAAGCAATAAGGAATTTTGTTGACTAGCATAACCGGAAGGTCAGAGTTAGGTACTGCTCGACGAAGGCAATGGGTCTCTTTTCTGTCTTTGTCTTAGCTCTTTCCTCTTCATGGACTGCCTTTTTCCCAGGCCAGCCTCCTTCATGGCCATCAGATAGCTGATGGTGGTCATCCTGCATTTACAGTCAGTCGGAAAAACTGTGTGGCTTTCCATCCTCTCTCTTCAGAGCGAGATAATGGGTCAGACACCCTTCAGCAATCCTCTCTTGCATTTCATTAGTCTAAAAAAGGTCACTAGCCCAATTCTGAACTGCAGAGTGATGAGGAGGTTAAATAGCCCTGAGAACAATTGACTCATCCAGTGAGCTGGTCATTTCCCTAAATAATACTGCCACTATTCAATGGAAGAGAAATGAAATGGATTTTGGGGAGTCACCTCCTTCCCCAACCATATTTGGAAAACGCTGTGTCACCTGTAATCACTATTGACCCGAACTATCTCATGAACTATCTGAAAGACGGGTGATGTGTGCTCAGTTGTCCAGCCTCAGCTCCAGGTGTTGTAGAACAACAGCATTCTAATCTTTGGGTAGTTAAGGCCAGAGGAACATTGTGCATTTCACCTGCCTAACAGCCGCTTCTGGTAACTACATGTACTCAGCTGAGTCTCTTCAAGGGACCGGGTGGTTCCTTAAGGCATTTCCTCTCTTGAACTTAGACTGATGGGTGCACCCCAGGTGTCACCACTCTGCATGCCCTCCTCTGTCATCATGATAAAGCATCATTGGTAATTATGATCATGAATGGCCAGTAGTGGTCAACAAAGTTCATCACTAGGTTCCGTTATCATGCCAAGTTCCTTTCGGCTGTGCTTCACCTGCCATACCGGCAGGAATGGAGGGAGAGGCTGGTAATTAGGCTGATACAGCAGGATGCTCTGTTGTGCCTCACATTTGAAACAAAGACCCCAGAAACATAATGAACAGCAGGGGTAGGAGCCCCATTGCTACCCAGCAGGGCCTCTTGAAGGAAGGTGAAACTCTTCTCCCTTCTCCTGTTCATCAGGATCTTATTCCAAATGAATAGATAAGATGAGTTATTTCTATCTCACAGCTCATGGTGGGTTGCTTGTTTTGTAGGTGAGTGCGATGTGTTCTTGGTTGATGCCTACTATGAGTGGTGCTTAGGACTGGAGCCATCAGAAGTGCTGAACCAGCTGGAAGAATGTGAGATGGAAAGGGGTAATTAGTGTGGAGAGAAGTGAAGAATTACCATGAAAGGTGAGAGACATGGCCCAGGGAGGTGAAGACAGGAGCAGGAGCTGAGGGAGGACCAGCCCAGGCCACATGTGGGCAGCACCTGCAGGTCCTCAGAGCCACTCTGGGCCAGTTTAGCTTGCTTGAAGGTGTAGGGTATCTGCACATCTCCAGGGAGGTGGCCATGCTGATGATGGCTTGTGCTTTCATCCCACCTTGTCCTTCTGAAAAGAGGGTTGGTCACTGCGCTGTCCTTGCCAGAGGCTTGATTCACGTCATCTAGGCTTCCAGACTGCCAAGGGTCTGAAGGACGATTTGGGCCTCTCCATGAGTATGTGGGCTGGCAGCTTCTCTCCAGGGCTTCCTTCCCAGTCTCTACTGAGTCGTCCCAGATACTGTTCTTATGGACACATCCCACCATCCTCTGGGGCCCAGAAGAGGAAAGTCCTTCCTGACTGTCCTCTCTCCCATAACCTCCTGCTGCTAACACTTCCTGAGGGGTGGTCCACAGGCCAGATCATTACTGATGCAGGGAGAGAGGAGGCGCACAGCAGAAATCTGGGCTGAGCTTTCCTGCCTTGTTGGTCCGTGGCCAGTGAGGCCATGAAGGTAATTTAATGGCTGGGCAGCTTCGAATCTAGAGTGCTGCTCTATCTCTGCAGCAGAGTACACATTGGATCGGGCCATATGGAGACTTCACCAGCAGATGCACTGGCGGCTTCCCTCTGTCTGCAAAATCTCCATTAGGTTTTTTAATTAGACAAATGTCAGTGTTTTATTCAGGGCAGGAAACTGTTCTCTAAGTTTGAAAACAATGCCATTTTCAAAGAAGAGTCTCAGCATGGTGGCTGCTTTTCATTTGCCGGCCTCCTTTCTGCCCATGTCTCCTACTTGGAGAGGCCATGTCTAGAAATATGCAGTCATCATTGTCATCACCAGCACCACCCTCTCTTTCTCTCTGTGTCATCCCTTGAAGCTTGGGGCTGCTTCTTGCTTCCCTCCCACTCCCTTCTGTGCCAACCCTTTCTGTTCACGGTGACTTTCTCCTCCACAGAAGATAAAATGCAGAAAGAGTCCCTGTGGCCCAGGGCAGGTGCAGAGGGTGTTATAAAGCCCGCCTTTCCTTCCCCCAGCAATAAGAACATCTGTCTTTCAGTCTTGCTCACTGCTAAGCCCAGGGGTCTAGTCCAGCATCACTGCTGGACCTTCCTGCTGCTGACATCAGCTGACAGCAAGGATACTTGGCAGTCCCTGCCATCAGAAATATTGCCTCTAGCAGGTGAATGGAGCCTGACATGTGGGAGTTTACTGCATTCTATCAGAATAAAGAGGGGCATCTCCCAGCTAACACATTCATGTAGGTTAGTTTGTTGGGGTTTGAACCCTAGTCCAGCTACCTTGTTGGTTATGTGACGTGGAGTCTTAAAGGGGTGGAGAAACTTGCACGATTTCCTCATCCATGTGATGCAGATACTATTATTTACCTCATGGGATTCTTGTAAGAATTTAATGAGTTAGTTTATGAAAATCCCTCAACATGGAGCCTGGGCCTTAGTAAGCTCTTAGCAAATAGTAGCCAGACTCTTCACTGGAACTACCCACTAACTCATGAGTCTGACCATAGTCCTCAAATCCTCATTATGCTCCTCTTGGCTCATACAGACAACTACAAAGTCCCGATCAGAAGCTTCAAGATCTTTTCTACCCACTAGGCCCCAACCCCAAAAAGGCCTTAAGACTGCCCCCAGTGATCCCTTCTCTCCAGCCAGCCCACTGTACCTTGGCTGCCTCTTCTTGCATGGGAGAGCCTTTCTATAAAGGACTATGTACCCATCAAAGGCTGCCTCCCTTTCACTGCTTGAGCACTCAAAGTCCACCTCCTTCAGGAAGTCCAGAGATTGGTCTTTTCAAAGCTCTGGTCCTTCTGGGAGTAGAAGATTGAACTGTGTGTCTAGTCCAAGAGAATTAAAACACTGTAAAGAAAAAAATAGCTGGTGATAGACTCAGGGCCAAGTTGGGTTTGTTGCTTTGAGTTCAGATAGACAATTTAGGCTGATTTTAATGACTCTGAAATGTTTTATCTTTTACAACCCTGGAACTGCTGCTCTGCAACCTTAACAAATTGCCCGCTTTCCATCCCTCGCTCCCTGTCATCTTCAGTTAATACAGGGTCCATTAGGAGTTGAGAAACTTATCATTGCAATAAAAAAATATGTCCTATCCATATCACAGACCATATATCTGAATCTTGCATAACACCCTCCCAGGGATTAATCCATATTTTAACCAAGTTTTTTATAATGGCGGTGCTTCAGCCTCATGCACAACTGTTTTCATGAACGCTGAGACAATGATGGCAAAAGCTCATCTCTGAGGTCAAGATTCTGCCTCTCCTGGGATTGTGGAGAGAAAAGGACATTTCTCTCTTCTCTGATAGGCTTCCCAAGAGACTCCTGGCCTGCTGAACGGGTGGAGGAAACCAGAGACAGGTGCTGTTGTGACTCCATTCAGCAGAGCCCTTTCTCGGTTGTTAATTACTCACGGGGTGTATTGTAGGGGGTATATATCTCAACTCAGAACACTCTCCCATCCTCAGAGCCATGCCCTGAGAGTTGGTGCTTAGCATGCGCTGAAGCAACAGGCATGGCTCTTACTCTGTGGATACCCTGGGAGCTGGGCACCTTGCCTGAGGTGCAGCTACAGATATGCAAGGATGAGAGCAATGTGTCCTTGCTCTCTTGCCTTGAGGAACTCTCAGGCTAGTGAAGAAGTCCACACTTGATCCAAGAACCACACACTTATAACGTAAAGAGTCCCAGGCTGGAGGCTGAGTTTTAGTGCCACACCTCCCATGAACTCCTGCCTCTCCAACCCCATTCCTTCCCTGCCTGAGAAGAGAAATTAGGTCTCCCACACTTCATGGTCATGGTGACCTCTGTCTTCACGGTGGTCATTCAGATTGCAATTACAGTTGGCCCCGTGTCGCCTGGGTTCTGCACCTTCAGAGCTGATTCAACAAACTGTGAATAGATAATATTTGAAAAATAAAAATCAACAATAAAACGTAACACAAATTTAACATAACAACTTTAAATAACGTAACAAATTTAAATAACTATTTACATAGCACATACTTTTATTATGTATTATAAGTAATCTAGATATTTAAAGTGTACGGGAGGATGTGCTTAGGTTATATGCAAATACTACACCACTTTATATCAGGGACTCGAGCGTCCACAGATTGTGATACCCAAGAGGATCCAGGAACCAGTCCTCCTTGAATAGCGAGGGATGACTGCATATATTTGCCTGAGTCTTTGTTCAACATTTATCTTCCTACCTAGACTATAGGTCCCATAAAAGTAGAAACTGTTATATTTAATCTGTTGCAGAATCCCCAGTTTCTGGTGTATAGGAAGCCCTTTAATATTTGTTAAATGAATGAATTTGTGATTTTGGGCAAATCACTTATCTTTCGTGACCTTCAGTTTTCTTGATAATACTAATAGTAATAGCCAATGTTTCTGGAACGTTTACCCTATGCCTTGCCCTGTTCCAGGTATTTTATATAATAATTACAATTAACCTTTACAACAACCCTGTGAAGAAGTCACTATTATTGTCCCCACATTGCATATGAGAAAACCAGAGCACAGAGAGGTTAAAGTGACTTGCCCAAGGTCACACAGCTGGTAAGAGATGGAGGCCAGTTCTGAACATAAGCAGTCCTGCTTCAGAGTCCTTGCTTTGGTTGGATGAAATGATCATAAAGATCTCTTAGTCTTGGTGTCCATGAACATCAAAGCAATGAATTGGAATGCCCACCTAGATTTATTTATTTAATAAATATTTATCAAGTGTCTATGATGTGCCTAGGCACTGAAAATACAGCAGTAAACAAAACAGATATTTGCCTTCATAGAACTTACATTCTGATGGGAGGTGGCAGGATCATAAACAACATAAGTAACAGATTTACATGTTAGGTACTGATAAAGGCTATCGAGGAAAAGAAAGCAGGGAAGAATCTGGGGGGTGTCTTGTGGGTGGCGGTGTGACATCACAGGAGGTGGTCAAGAAAGCCTTTGTTGAAAAGGTGATGTATGAGTAAAGAGCTGGAGAAAGTGAGGAGCGAGTCACGCAGATCCCAGGGGAAGAGCATTCCAGGCAGAGGGTGAGCAGATGCCAAGACCCTCCAGAGGAAAGGGGTCTCAAAAGTTCAGTGTGGTTGGAGCAAAATGAGCCAGAGGGCAGCAGGGGCCCTGTCCTGCTGGCTTCGTGTCCATCTCGTCACTTCAGTCTCATTTCCTGTCCTCGAGGCCTGTCTATCCCATTAGACTAAGGGAAAAGATGTATTGATCTTTATAGCTCTAGACTTTAGCTCCAAGCCTTGCCATAGTTGGTACTCAAAATGCTTTTTGAGCAAATGGTAGATACTTTTTTAAAAATGTGGTTGCCAAAGTTCTCTTATGCTTTTCAACTTGTCCTTCCAGCAAAACTCTCTTTGCCTGGCCTGGCGTCTGCGAGACATTTTTTTCTTACAGCTCACTGTGTTGTGTGTCATTGGAAATGACCCTGCCTTTCAATTTCCTCTCTATCGCAGCCATCACAAAGTGTGGGGGAAACTATGATATTCTTTGATGAAAATACTCATAACTATATTTGACACAGATCATGATCTGATAAAATACAGACCCCTCCCTCACCTAGGTTCCGCATCGTGTTCAGGGCATCTTCACAGTGGACTTGGGAGGCACCTGGAGCTCAGGTTCACTCACCTTATTCAATCAGTGGGGGTCTAGGGAAAGAGTTCAAGGGACACTTCAAATGGAAGGTAGGTAGTTTCGTATTTCAACCAAGTTTTAATTCAAAATTTAGATATTCTGACGGTGGTACTAGTAGGACCCTCTATTGCTTGATTCATTTGTGGTGTGGTGGGCCCCACGAGGAATGGGTTAGCATGCATGAGAGCAGTGTCCTTGTATAACAAAAGGAAACTAAGGATTCCTTCCTAGGTCTGCTTCCCTCCTCTCTTTCGATATCTAAACAATGAATCTTTCTTCATGCTTTTTCTTCATCAAATAGAATTACACAGTAAAAGAAAATGTAGGGTTCAGCCAAGCCACTCTGGCTTCCCTTCATGGACCTCAGACAGGCAAAGCCATCCATTCAGGAGGCAGAACAGGCGTCCCAGGAAGAAGCCACAGGCAGCCTTGCACTGTGGGCTACAGAGGAGGCACTGGGGATCCGAGTGCAGTGCAGACTTCCGGGATCTAATTTGTCTTATAATGTGTGCGGTTCACATCTTCTCTGTTTAATGCTAGTCCTGATTCTTGGTGAATATGATGTTTCCATACATGCTAAAAAACAGTGAAAGGAAATGAGATCTGAAGCAAAAACAAACAAACAAACAAAAAACAACGCTGTTTTTCATGGCGGGGGGGTTCCTATCCACTTCTCTGCTGGAGGGAGATTAAAGTTACTGGGCAGAGGCAGCAATAAAATAAGGTTCAAGGTTCTTGCCATCTGGTAGGGGCTGTAACGTGTCTCTTTGGGAGTAACCTTGCTGCTAGTACTCCCGTGCCCTAAGCCTCAGTTTCCCTCTCTTGATAAGATTGATCATTCCAGTTCTCCCAACACCTCCCTACCTTTTAATGCTTCACTTTAAGAAAGCAAACAATGAAAGGTGGCTCTGCAGTCACACAAGACGTGAGGTTTGGATTTCCAAGGCTGGGAGCCACGTCTTGCTTCTTGAGCGGTCAGCCCACAGAAAGGGAGCCGTCAGAGAGTCTTCCAGGGAACTGGAGTGTACAGAGAGGAAAAGAGAGCCTGTCTCTGAGTGAGGGAATTCAGGGAGGGGCAGGATGGGCTGGAGCCTGCTGCAGTATGATTGGAGCCTGGGGCTCTGCACACCTCCCGGCCTTGAAGTCGGCCTGGCATTTTGTTCTACAAAGCATCTGCTTCAGCAGATAAAATGATTTTTGACCTGGAGACCTGAACTGACAATTTTGTAGACAAACCCCAAATAGAATGGCTCTGCCTGTCAGCCTGTTTCATCTCCTCCGTGCATCCTCACTTAGCTCTGCTGCACCAGGAATTTTGCGTGGCTGGGTGTGGACAAAGTAACCCCTGAAGCGCTTTGGGGAGTCATGTCCCCACTGGAGGCTCTCCCCAGTGTGCTTGTTAGCCATCCGCCCGGATTGGCAGCGATAGATAGGTCTCTGTGTTGTCAGGCTGTGACGCTACACAATAATTCCGTCTCACCCAGGTAAGTGCGACGTGTTCTGTTAAGGCTTCACGGCCAGACAGATTCGAGAATGGAGAGATGCCATTTAGCACATTGAATCACACACCAAGCCACTGTGCAGGATGGGGCTTGCAATGCTCTTGCAGGTCACAAGGGGGACAGGTTCGATAAGGCCTAAGAAGAAAGATCCCTCTCCCCGCCCTCTGACCCCTGAGCAACGAACAGTAATGCCACCAATTGCCTTATGGGCTTAGAATCTTAATGAGAAGGACATTGTGGAAAGGCCTACCTAATGTGCAGCCCTCCGCCAAGTTGATGCACTGCAATTATTTAGGGCTCTTTACCCCATGAGAGCATTGTGTAAATGAGAAAACAAGGCAGTTGAAGGTTAGAAGCTTCCCATCAACTCCCAGGAAGTCTGTGTACCTGGTGCAGCCCCTCAGCTTGCAGCCCCCTGTGGAAGCATCTCCTTCACTAAGAAATATCACCCACCCTCCGCTTGCCGTGGAAGGTAATTTATTGGAGGTAAGCCAAGCCCTGCCTTTGAGTAGAGAAGCTATGGAATCAAGCCCTGTTCCTCCTCTACAAGCTGAGCTGTGTAGTATCAGAACCTTCTGTTGATGACACACAGCTGTCTTCATAGACACCAACCATCATGTTGCCCTTTTTGCCAAACCAGAGAATGACCCAGTCTCTTGAAACTTCTCTCCCTTCTGAAGCATTGCCACAAATACCCATCTGAAGACGAATTTTCGTTACCCACTATTTCTGTATCGTCATCAGCAGCAGCAGCAGCCCCATCATGGATAGTCAACTATTTATTATATATTTAGCTATACTTGGAGTTGTCCTAGATACCGTCAAAGAACATTTTTACAGTTTCTCTTCTCTGGGGTCTTAATGTCTCTGAGGAATAGCATTGATGTTTACAGACATAAAGAGAATGCTACAAATATTGAGTGAACATAGGATAAAAATAGAAGAGACAAGATTAAACATGTACATTATGCATACTTCCTCCTTTGACCCTCTACCCCCAAGCTATAGCTGTGCTAAACTGTAGCAAGAGACAGATCGTTCTTGATATAAGTAAGAACAGCCTTGTAAGACAGATGATTTCTTTTCCTGCTGTCAAAAACATATATTTAAAGTCATTAGTAGGAAGCCATCAGCAGCTGAGCTAAGAAGTGTGGCTAAGAAGTTTTAAAGAAATGTTATTAGGAACGACTTCTAATTCATACAAGATTTTGTGACCAAATATCTGCTATGTTAACACGGCTTTGGAGCAGGTTCCTTTGATCAGCTGCGCTATCCCACTGGTGATCTGTCTTATTGGAGTCAGAGAGGCAGTAAACCTCAAGACCCAATCTAACCAGCAATGGCAAAATAGCAAATAATCATGAGTTTGGGGGCTTCGGGCCATAAAATACAGACATTTACCTTGAATGGTTTACCATCTATATGTTGTGCTAAATGAAACTTGGAATATATCATCTGAAGTTCAGTGTCCAAATGATAAAAATAGTCCTGAAAACTTTACCTGTGTGCTAAAAGGAGGCTTCAAAGGGGACGGTCCTCTTAGAGTGGGGCAGTTTGCTCTATGCCATCTTCATAAAATCATAGCAATTTAGAGTTGGAAAGGACCTTCAGGGTCTTGTAATCTGGCCTCCTCCCAATGCAGAAATCCCTGCTTGAGAATTACCTCCAGGCCAGAGTTGAGATGTGCTATCTACCAAGGGGATAGCTATTATAGGGTCACCTTGTAAAGAGTTGGTTCTGTTCCAGGGTGAACCAAGGGATTACTTTCATTGTTGAGCACCTGAAGCTAATGCAAGCCTACCAAGCAAGGTACCCAAATAATCCTGTCTCCCTAGAGGGGGTAGCAACAGAACTTCTCATACATTAAATATTCTTTGATTTAGGACTTTCCTCTTATTTTTTCCACCAGCAACATCCATTGTTATGTTGACCTATTAAGGTGATTACAGAAAGCGTTGGTGGCCCAACATATCTCATTTTCATCATTGTCAGCCTCCTGCAATTGCAAGCTTCTGAACATGTCATAAATCCAATAGACCAAATGTCACCATGAGCTCAGCAAAGAGGCTACAGCTTTTTTGTTTCCACTTAGGCCAGGGTTATGGGTAGTAATAAACTCAGCAGTCAAGGCCAGAAATGTGATAATAGTAGGAAATGAGAAAAGGGTTAGAGAAAGAAAAGCTAAGTTGGAAAAACGCTCAGCTCTCCTTGCTTTGCTGAGTTTTCAAATTCATTAGCAACCTCAATTATTCAATTCCTCAATTTTAATCTCTAATTAAACATTGCCACAGACACTGTATCCATGGAGGGTTGAATTTAAGTGGCCTCTTTTTAATAATTGTGCAACTATGATCCCTGCGTGGTTAACCCAGAGAAAAAGAGGAAAAAATTAGTTTAAAAAAAAGAAAAGAAAAATGTGAATGCCTAAACTTCATACCAAATGGTAATTGCAGAGGGACATTATTTTCCCTCTAAATATAGCAAAGATGACTACAAGGCTTCCAGCATTTTTCTATAATAATTTCTTAAATCAAAAGCATATTTACCGAAGAGAGAGTGCTTTACCACAGCTATTCTTTTTTAAATAATTAGACAAGTAAGAAAACAATAGGCAGGGCCGGGCGCGGTGGCTCAAGCCTGTAATCCCAGCACTTTGGGAGGCCGAGACGGGCGGATCACGAGGTCAGGAGATCGAGACCATCCTGGCTAACAGGGTGAAACCCCGTCTCTATTAAGAAATACAAAAAACTAGCCGGGCGAGGTGGCGGGCGCCTGTAGTCCCAGCTACTCGGGAGGCTGAGGCCGGAGAATGGCGTGAACCCGGGAGGCGGAGCTTGCAGTGAGCTGAGATCCGGCCACTGCACTCCAGCCTGGGCGACAGAGCGAGACTCCGTCTCAAAAAAAAAAAAAAAAAAAAAAAAAAGAAAACAATAGGCAGAGGTACAATGTGCTGCTGAGTAAATGATACAATTTTTTGCTTATTTCACAAGGTCATAGGACCCTGGACTTCCTTTTTTTAAAAAAAAAAAAAAAAAAGTGTTATTCAGATGAAGTAATGAAATAAATATAGGCAAAGACATTGGATGGTAGCATTTTGCTATCCGGATCTCTGTTTCTTTAAAGAAAAGCCTTTCTGAGAGATGAGGGTGCAACCATGTAACCTCAGAAGGAAATGTGATTAAAACACAAGTGGGAGGAGAACGGAATACAAAATTGCATCTCTTCCTTGATTACAGTCCTGTAAGAACTAGGTTTTTCCATCCAGAATGTTGGAAAGGAGCTGTGTCCCAGTGTTTGCCCAGCATCCTGTCTGCTTCCTAACATACTTTGTAGGTTTTCTCATTCATCTCCTTCAATAGACTGTGGACTCCGGAGGAGAGGCACTTGGCTGCACACTTCTCTGTATCCACAGGGATTAGCGCCTTGCCTAATACACGGCAAGAACCAAACAAATGTTTGTTAAACAAATTCACTACATTAGGGGGATATACTTATGAGTACATTCTTTCACATTCCCTTCTATAAAACTTTAACCTAGTTTCATAAGAAATATACATTTTAAAGTCGTAAGCAACTATATATCCCATAAATATGTGCATATAGGTGTGTGCATGCACATATTTCAAATAGATTAATTCAATCCAAAGAATCAGAATAAGTGTAAACCAGAAATGTTAAGCAATGGGATCCTCTTCCTCTCTAACAAAGACACAAAAGTGTGTGCCACCTCACCGGGAACTGGATTTCTTTTGTAGGATATCTAGAGCCCTCCCCACAGTGGGTATTTCCTTGCCGGCATCAATGACAGCACCTTTGGCGGACCAGCTATTAGGCCAAGTAGCCCCAAAGCCCTGTGCATGCTCCAGGATGATGAGACCACTGGAACAAGGCTCCATAGCTCCTTCCAACTGAAAGCTGATGCCCAGGAGCCAGGATGGTCTTTGCAGAATCCGAGTGCAGAATTCAACTAACACCTGGGGAATGTTAGTCATTCTCCTGCATAAGAGAAGAGTGGAGAGGCAGGTCCCAGCTCTATGACCCTTGAGACATTCCATGCTGCAGTTGGGGTGTGCCTGAAGCCACCTGGCGAACAACTGGTGTCACTTTAGCTGTGAACTCTAGGATGGCATTAGTTCTAGGAAAACTCATTGATTGTTTCTTTGTTTCAAGGAGGAAAACCAGTTTTTGAAGGAGTTTGCCCTCCAGAGGCATGAATATTATTCAGGCTATCAAGTGAGGAAGGGACGATTTTCAAACTCTGTCCTTAAAACACATACAGTCATGTAGGGGAGATGAATGGGAATTGCAGACCCATGTTCAAGGGATCATCATTTCTATGTGGACATCATATATGATGGCTTTAGACATCCAAGTTGTGACTTAAATAGGATAATGATTCAGGTGATTGGATGGGTTGTCAAGAGCTTTCAGCACCACCAAGAGGTTCCCACAGGACCACCATAGTCCCAAGCCATCACCCATGCTTTCTGCAGACAGTATCCGCCATTGCTGCTCACTGAATTGTTCCTGTGCTCCCTCTGATTCTTCACATTCTCTTCTGGAGAGAATGGAGCTGGATTTGCTGAGACTCTGCAGATTTTCCAGACTAGCAACTAAATATCTCCTCTCCAAGAAACCCCCTGCTCCCCAAGGAAGAAGGGACAACTTCTTACCACAAGGGTGAAGATGAGTCCTTTGTCAATACTTCAACAGAAAAGAAAAATGGTGAGAGCTAAACACCTAAAAGAATCATTAACTTGAAGCAGGTACTTTGTGCTGTGCTAGTTATAGCCAATATCCCAGTCTTTTTTTTTTTTTTTTTTGAGACTGAGTCTCACTCTGCCACCCAGGCTGGAATGCAATGGCACGTGCAACCTCTGCCTCCCAGGTTCAAGCGATTCTCCTGTCTCAGCCTCCTGAGTAGTTGGGGTTACAGGTGTATGCCACCATGCTCAGTTAATTTTTGTATTTTCAGCAGAGATGAGGGTTCACCATGTTGGTCAGGCTGGTCTTGAACTCCTGACTTCGTGATCCACTTACTGTTGGTCTTTGTCATTGATTTCTAACTTGAGTATCCTTCACGTTCCTATCTTTCTATCCTCCCCTTCCAACTTATCCTTTTTTCTTACAGTCTTACATACAAAAAATCAGTTACTCAAGTTAACTTGCAATTGTTTTGAAAATGTCTTTAAATAAGTACAGTGCATTCCCTCAAACAGAATACTCTGAAAGAGCTCAACAGCCCTGAAGATATACAATCAATACTTTGCCTGAACCATTGATACCCTTGCCCATCACTTAAATATCATTACAGGAAAGATTTCAACAAGATCACGGCGCATTATACTTTAAAGTTTGACTTTAAAAGATGCCTGGGCTTTGCTGAAAGGCATTAGTAATGGAATTCTTTATCTCTGAGCTTAATTTATTCTGAGGAGAATAGGGCCATTATCTTAAATCTATTTTTTTTCCAACAGAGAAAACAGACCTCAGAAGTCCAGCACTCACAAAGAAATCATTGTTTAATTACTTTTTTGTTTAACTCTTTGCAGAAGGAAAGGGAATTGGAGAATGAATATGCATTCCTATCAGGTTGTTACCAATAAACATGCAGGCTTTCTTTTTTGTTTTTGTTATTTCTATTTCTAGACTTCTCTGAATTTCTCACAAGCCGGAACTGCTTGCACTCAAGGAAGACTCTGAGTAGTTCTAAACCTTATCTGAATCACTTTTCCTCTGATCATTGGTGGTGAAGGCGTCTTTGGTTTGAATAATGCAAGTGATCCAAAACCGAAGGGCTGATGTTCTAGTAGTAGGTGACTTGCTATAAATTAGGCATGTGAGAGCTGTGTGTTTACACACATGGGAACAGACACACTCACATTTAGCTTCCTGACCCAAGCGGTGTGTCTCCATTGTGCAAAACAATTGATTTGGAGAGCAGAGAAAGTGGCCCATCAGTTAGCTATTCCTTTTACAAAACAACCACTGCCATGCAATTATTATGATTATTTGTTACTTCTCCTCATCGCAAATTTGCTGAACTAAAGAGTGGTTTTGGCTTTGTAGAAAATTTGAGCACTAGGAAAGCTCTAAGAAGATGTTCTGTGTCTAGGAGCTCTTCCAGAGTCTCCACTTGTTTACTTTTCTGTTCTAAAAACTCAACCACTAGGCCCCAATGACAACACTTTTGGCCAGGTTGGGGGATTACTTGTAAACTACGTGGTATACCCAGTTGTTACAGAACTTCAGGGGCAGCTGTTTTACTAGCCCTAGCTTATCAACCTTCCTACTCAGCCTGGGTTTAATCAACCTTCCTGCTCAGCCCTTTCACTTGATAGCACCTTTTGCTACAGCTGTTTCCAGAACCTCAGTCCTTGATTTGACCGGTCAGATATGCCCATTGGGGACAATGGAACGGCCTTTCAAAGGTTGAGTGGTGATCCAGATTTGAGGAAGTTTTGCCTTCCTTGTCTTTGTTTCCAATTGGTTAGATGGAAGGAGAAAAGTGGGCACCACTTTAATTCTAAGAAGAGGAAGCTAATCCGTGTTCTGCATCTGACTTTCAGCTCCCTCCTTTTCGTTTGTCAGTTAGGATAGGTGACACTTCTTTTCTTTTACTGCTATTATCAGAGATTTTGTGTTTAATAGTTGCTGGGTCACATTTTACAAGTGGAAATGACTTTGATGACCTCCATTCACTTTTTCTTAGCTATCTTCATGTCTACAAGGAGTGAAAGGCTATAAAGCACTCAGGCAGGCTCCTGTTCCGATCAGCCTCTCCAAGTGATCATTATACCCAAGTCAAAAAGTCAATGCACTCCCCAAATGAGAAAAATATATATATAAAATATATATAAAATCTCCCTTTTACAAGATCGTAGTGCGTCTCCTGGGTTTTTTCCCATCTTTGTGAGTCAGTTAGTTTGTAATTGACTCTAACTAGCCTTCCACCTTCTGTTCGCCTTTATTACCTATAGTCAAAGGGACCTCAGGAATGCGAGAGACACCCCCCCCCCACCACTACCCTGCTACTTTTCAGTCTCATCTTACAGCATCCGCCTACGATCAAGAGGATAAAGGAGGTTTGGAGGACAGTTGGGAAAGGGGGCCTGGATTGTAGCCATCAAAATCACCACTTAAGTTGGCATTTATTTCATGTTCTAAGTTATGTGCTATTTTTTTAATTGAATATAAGCTGCAAAGACTTGACTTAGTCATATTTCTCAGCTTATGGCACATCATAACCCATCTAAGAACTCTCTTTTTTTATATTTTCCATCTTCATCTCTGGTCCTCACTTCTGTTTCCCTTCCTTTACCCACAGGTAACTATTCTATGTTTGGTAAAAGTCTTCAAAAATATATGTAAAGTACAGGGTGTTATCTATATGCATGATTTTAATTTACCTAGAGGACATTGTGCTGCAGATATAATTCTGTTTCTGCTTTCACCTAACATTGCTTTTAGGAATAGTTCATATTGTTAGATACCTGCCCACTTCATTGTTTCTAATTGCTGCATTCACTAAATTTCATTATCCATTCTGTTTCGGTGCATCTCTAGGTTGCTTCTAATTTCCCACTGTGTGAGAATCCTAGCATTCATACCCCTAGACAAGACTTCTGTGCCTTAGGATATATGCGTGCACAATTCCATGAAGTACTGCCAGGAATATTCTAAAATACCCGACCCGTTTATATTTTCAACACTGGTTCATGGGGGCTCCAGTTTCCCCGCCCGCTCCCCAGTCCTTGGTATTTTTCAGTTTTCTAATTCTTGCTAACCTAATTGGCATAAAGTAGTGTTTCATTGTCCTCATTATTAATAACTTTGATCCTCACTCTTTACTTCCACCTGTCCATGAGCTAAGCGACTGTGGCATCAGAGACTGGAACCAGGATAAACACCACCTGGGAATACCCGAAATAAAATGTTTGATTCTACAAGGCAGTTGTCCAAACTTCCCAACCCATGTGAGCTCCAGGCCACACAATGACTGCTAAGATTCTGTAGGAATTCAGTGACACAATAGTGCTAGACCAGTGTGGGCAGTCCAAGCTCCCACCCACTCCCACTTCCCAAGCAGAGGCAGAATGATGTGTCCTCCACAGTCCCAGCAGCAACTCGAGGTGTCATACGTCAGTGGATATGTGCAGACTTACTTAGTTTAACATTTCTGTCAAAGTAACCCACAAATGCCATCTTATCGGAGGATCAATTTTATATCAGAGGGTCATTAAATGCATTTTCATGAGAATAAAATGGGCTTTTGCTGCTGCATGTTGTACTGCTGCTCGTCCGAAACTGGAGATGAAATCAAAGTGGAAGAGATTTAACCAAATTATCTATCTTCAGAAAATAAGCTTTGCTGCAAATGTATTTTTGATGTGGTATTGTGCACTATGGAGAGAAGAGAAATAAAAATACCCTAATGGTCTGTTATATACAAACAGGAGGAGGCTGTGCCTTTAACCCTCTGTGGGAGCTGGTTTCATGTTCTACCCCTTTTGGGGGTGGGGTTAGGTGGGGTTGACAGGTGAGTGACGAAGGTCCAAGTTCATGATGGACTGTTCTGGGCTACAGTTGAATTGCACATTCATTTTTTTCCCCAAAATAAGAGAATGCTTAGGGAAGGTTTTCCATTTTCCATAAAGTTAAATACTTTAAAGGGAAGTCTGTCCTAAACTGTGTCATCCCCCCCCACATTCCGGGACTGATCTCCTCCTCATGAGATGCCCCACTAGCCTGGGAAAACACTCAGCAGATTCTGCCGCCAACCTGATGTCGTGGGGCCAAATTGCTGCCCTTCCCCATGGGACCACGTGTGCTCCTCTGACCCAGGGTGACCAGAAGGGTTTGCTTTAGTTGTGGAGTTGTTTGTAGCCCATATTCGTGAGATGAGCTTTCTTATTTTAGTAACGTGGATAGGAGGAAGAGCAGGGAAAAGAGAGGCCAAGGCTGCCCACTAGGGATTCTTGGTACTTGGAAGGTCTGCTCTTTCTCTGGCCTTTTCTTAGAATCTTTTTATGCTGCAAAGTCTTAGAGTAACAAAAGAAAGGAGCCAGAAATATCAAGCAAAAGAAATGGCGATGCCTGTGAAGATCCCCACTGCGTGTGGAGCACATGATGATATGTGATTGGGGGTAAGAGTGGAAGCTATGAAAGAGGAGAACACACACTTGGGTAAGACTTGAGCAGTTACATAGTTCTAGAGTTGGAACACGTGGTGAAAATGAATCCCCACATGTCAGAGGCTGCCAGAGAGATTGCTGTGGCCATGGAACCCCTCACCTGAGTGTCTGAGCAGAGCAACGCCCCTCAAAAGAATTAAAGTCCCAGCCATCCCCTCAGTCTCCCATGCACTGTGTGGTGCGCATTGAAGCCCATGGACAGGTCCCACATTCTCTACACAGCTTTCTAAGATATTTGCGTCATCATTCCATTCACTAGGATACCCTCAACTCTCCCGCTTCTCAGATTTTGATGTTGTTCTCATTCAGAGTAAAGATCAGAAGTCTGATGACAGCATGCCTGTCTGTAGCTCTGGAAAGGGCATGGACACCTCGAGAGGACATACAGGAGGGCCATGAAGAGCATCTTAGAGACCAAGGTCAAATGTGGAGAGGAGTCAGAGAAGCCCCTGACCTGCTCAGGTTTGCTGGGAGATGCTACTCTCGTGAATGCTCTCATGGACCATGTCCTTCCTTGCAGACCAGCAGAGTTCTGTCTTGGACCGTATAGGGTTAGTTTCTTAGGTATCCAATTGCTTAGCAGTGGATTAGAGAACTCACAGAGTCCTGGAGAATGACTTCTCTCTGATTAATGAAGACCTTGCCTTTAGAAGGTCCAGCTCTTTATTTGCTGTAAGCTATACATGTGCTCTTCAGGGAAAACAAGAATTTAAAAAAAAAAAAAAAAAAAAAAACTACTTGCAAGATAAGTAAAGAAAAATGTAATCCCTGAGTGGGATGAAGGGTGCTTTGAAATGAATGGGGGATAATCCTTTTGTTGTCTGTTACAAATGCACTTTATTTCTGCATTATCTAGCTATGAGAATTTGCTATTCGCTCTAGTGACAATGCCGCTGCGGTTTCTTCTCTTTATGTCGTATTAAGTGAGTCCTGCAAGGAGTGTTTAGTGCCTGGGGTCTGAGACAGCCACCCACTGGGGGCAGCTGGGTCATGTGGTCACTGAGGTTCCCGACAGAATGAGTTCTGAACCAGGCTCAGGACAGCAGTAAAGGGGAAGTTAGGAAGGTGACCCTGTGAAGCTCCAACCCCAACTAGCTCCAGAGGCTGGGGAATGCAGCACTCTATGCGTAGGAGCCTTCAGTAACCAGAACAGTAGTAACCCTGTCCCTTGCTGGGTCTAAGACCTGGAATTAATGTCTCTCTCTCGGGTTCTGGCCTTCCGTTCCCTTAAAGGGATGGCAAGAAAATCCCAAAGCCTTGTCCCAGAGCATTGCTTTGGAAATTCCTTTCTTCCTCTCATCTCTTTCCCTCATGCCCTCTCTGCTTTCCTTCTTCCCTTTCCTTCCTTCTTTTTCCTTTTTTTTTTTTTTTCAAGAGACAGAGTCTCACTCTGTTGCTCAGGCTACAGTGTGCAGTGCGGAATCTGCACCTCCTGGGTTCAAGCGATTCTCCCGCCTCAGTCTCCCAAGTAGCTGGGATTACTGGTGCCCTCCACCATGCCTGGCTAATTTTTGCATTTTTAGTAGAGATGGCGTTTCACCATGTTGCCCAGACTGGTCTTGAACTCCTGACCTTAAGTGATCCTCCTGTCTCAGCCTCCCAAAGTGCTGGGGCTACAGACAGGAGCCACTGCACCTGGCCTTCTTCTTCCTTTCACAAGGAGGAAGCTCCGTGTGGGGAAGCAGCCATCCTGAAGCACTAGGAATGGTCACAGGTTGCAACATTTGAGAACCAAGAATCTCTGTGCCTGCGAGCTCCTTATTTTAAAGCCTGGTCTTTCCTAGGCTAATCCTGTGACTCTTGCAGAGTGCTCCTGTTGAAAATCCCCAGAGAGGAACGAATACACTGTGAATGATCTTATCTCAGGACCCTCCTACATGCCTCTCTCTGCCTAGAATGGCTTTCGCTCCACTGTGTGCCTAGTCCTTTCTGCTCGTCCCTCAGAGCTCAGCAGAAGTATCACTTCCTCTAGGAATCTCCTGATCCCCGCTGAATAGATCAGGCCCACTATTCCTTCATAGCATCTGGAACCTCTTTATTATACTTCACACGATTGATCAATTGATTGATTTTGAGACAGGGTCTCTCTGTGTTGCTCAGGCTGGAGTTCAGTGGTATAGTCATGGCTCACTGAAGCCTCGACCCCTTGGGCTCCAGGGATTTCACCTCCGCCCCCTGAGTAGCTGCGACTACAGGTGTATGCGCCACCACACCTCGCTTCTTTCTTTCTTTCTTTCCTTTTTCTTTCCTTTTCTTTCTTTCTCTTGCTTTCTTTCTTTCTTTTTCTTTCTTTCTTTCTTTCTTTCCTTCCTTCCTTCTTTTCTTTCTTTTTTTTTTTTTTTTTTGATGAGGTCTCATTATGCTGCCCAGTCTGGCCTCAAAATCCTGAGCTCAAGGGATCTGCCCACCTTGGCATCCCAAACTGTTAGGGTGATCAGCATGAGGCACCACACCCAGCACTTAACACGATTTGAAATAAGAATCACTCAAAGCTTTTGCTGCCTGCTGTGGACTCCCCACCCTGGGCTGTAAGCTCTGTAGCAGGGATGATACCTGTCTTGCTCACCACGACACCTCTACACCTGACACAACGCCTGGACTGTAGCTTCAAGTGAATAGAAACTTACCCAGCAAATAAATGAAATTCAGACAACCCTAGCTTTCTCTACTTTGAATGTATTTCCCTCAATTCATCACTTCCTTATTTTTCCTTAAGAGGAAGGCAGGAAGTCTGAGTCCCAACAATGTCTCTCAAATCCACACCACCCTGGGGGATCACCCCAACAGGACGAGGTGGACGTGTCAACAGTGGAAATGTATTTTGTCATGTTTTCCAGCTGCACGGGGGGACAGCCTGCTGAGGCTGCTTGAGTCTCAACACTGTCATACCCACCATCTCATTATCTACAGCCACATCTAAAACCCACATGAAATACCAAGTCACACGTGGCTCTGGGAAAGACATTTTACAGAGACCATCTTATGAGTTTTTAATCTGCCTCCTAAGAACTTACAGTCTAAGAAATAGAAAACTGATTCCAGTAAACATGCCCAGAATATGCTAGCAGCAAGATTAAAACATGAAACTATAAATGTTAAGGTGTTTATAACATGCATCGTTTAATAGGATAACATTTTTCTTAGCGGGAAGGAGCACATTTAAGTGCATTCAGACGTGGGAGAGGGAGATTGGCCAGCTGAGGAGATTGGACAGAGTGGATGCGGAGCTTCTAAGTCCAGAGGAAAACAAATGATCAGCTCACGGTGACCCAGGTAGCCAGGCCCTCCATAGGACTGATTCCAGAGTCTAAAACTTCTAGGCCTTCAGGTGGCTCGTTCAATGTTTCCGTTTAGGGCATGAGCTCAGCAACAAATTAAGTAAAGTGTCCCCAGTAAATGCTAATAAGCCCCAGGAGGAAACAGGGGCATCCCCATGCATACCAAATGCACTCATTAGCATCCCTGCTATTATGAAGAATAGCAAAATGACCTTGCAATCATTAGAAGCTTAAAATGCTATGACTTAAGTTTAGAAGGACACATATTACATTGTAAAACCTAATTAGTGTTACCTTTGCTAATTGCTGTCTGGCACTGAACTGGATAAAATAAATGCATGATGGACGTTCCAGGGCATCAGACATAACCCCATCACTATTTTTGAAAGAAGTAAAATTATAGAAGAGCCTTTTGAAAAGGTGTTTTTAACTGAGTTGTTTGATGGAAGTGAGGGAAGCGTGGGCAGTCCATGCATTTATTTGTATGAATCCTAAATGCTGAAATTTTCTCCCGAGAACACTGTTCTTCTCCTGTACTTCTTTAATGTGAACGCGAGGATACTAAACAATGGGGGAAATTATGATAGCGTCAAAATCCAACCACAGCATGAAAACAGCTGTGCAGGGATATGGTGAAATCCTATCCCACAGGCAATTAGAATACTCAGCCCTATCCCAGCAGCAAGGATGTCAGGCAGTGCTCTGTGTCTAGGAGCAGGTTTGTCCACTAGATAAGCTCTACCTGAATCTCTCTTTTGTCCTCTCTTGAGTAGGTCTCAAGGGCTGTATGCACTACCGTGGAGATGTCAATGAAGCCAGACCCCCTCCCCCATCTGGAGGCTGTCATGGCCATAGTGCCGGTGGCATAAAAGTCAGGTCATGTTGTAGTTTCTCTCTACTTGGCTACTGTAGATGAAATCAACCAGAGCAAAAGGGGTCATGCCTCCAGCCACACCTGCCCACCAGACACACACACACATAATACATACACATACACACACGTGCATATGCACACACACATGCACAGAGCCAGGCCTTACTTTCAGCTGTGTTCAAAATTTGTAATAAGGTTGTGAAAAGAAAATCATTTTCTCAGGATTGGTTTTTCTCCTCCTTAAGGATAAATAATAGCTGATTTTTCAAGGAAAAAAAAGCTACCACTTGTACCTCTCCCAGGGCCCCTCCTGAACATATCCTAAATGGCACAGATTAAAATCGAGTCATAAAACTTACAAACCACAAGCAGTGAGAAAGAGAGTTGGGAGCTCTGCTTTCATGGTGGGTCCTGAGGAGGGCTGGGGGTCCCGTGGAGTCCCTCAGCTTCTGCTGAGCAGGGGGGTACTAAGGGGATGAAGAAAACAGAGCAGGCAGGGACCACCCTCAGGCATGGCAGCCCCTCATAGCTATTTTAAATATTGTTCTCTGTAAAATTTCATTTAGGAAAGGAAAGCTTCTAGTGCTAAAATTTATTAGAAGATCACCAAGAAACTATTGAGGCCAAGGGAGGCTGTGTGGCCTCTCTCCGGTTGCACGGAGACACTGATAGAGCCAGGACCAGACATGAGGCACCCAGAGTCCAGCATTCTGTCTCCAGTTGGGCACGGAAGGAAGGGGAAGGGAGCCAACCATTCCCAATGCTGGCAATGGCCTAGAATTCTTAGGCTTCCTAAAGGACATCAAACCCCAACTTTGTTTTTGCAGATATTCATATGTATTCTTAGGCAAGATTTCCTTCCCTGGGCTAGATGTCCCAAGGACCACACTCCTCTGTCCCTTTCGAAGAAAAGACAGACCTCACTGGGGGGTCCTGGATTGTGTCCACTGCTGCTGTCACCCCAGTCTGACCCCAGCCCTGCCCACCTCCAGGGATCGCAGACCCTGCCAGCCAACTTCCTTTGAGTCAGCCAGTCAGGGCTGGATCTTAGAAGCCAAATTGCTCTGGTGTGATTTCTGAAGTCTGTGCATTTGCCTTAATTGTAAGGCCACTGGCTTCCCTGAGACTGGCTCCTACCATTTGCTCCCTGACAGTGATAGTGCTAGCAGGACAGACTGACAGAGCACCCCGTGCGTCTCTTTCTAAGAAATCCATCCATGGCAGGGAGTGTGGAGCCCTGTCAACGACAGCCACTTTGCAGGCATTTAACAGGACATGGGCTCGCCTCTTGCCTCCTCTTCTGCCCTTCCTTCTAGCTCCTTGTCCTTTACAATAGCTGAAGATTTTTTTTTAAGTGGAGCTGCTGATAATTAAAATTATATCTTTGTTCCACCAATGTCTGAAACTTTGGGAAGTCATTATCAGAGTCAGACAGAGATGTTTTGATATCCCAGGATCTTTTTGATATAAGGAATAGAGTTCTAAGGCATGAGAAGATAGAGAGCCATGCTATTTCCTAATCACCCTTTATAATTTGCAGTATCTTGGGATGCTTCTCAGATGTTTCCACTGTGGCTTATGTACACTTCAAACCCATGTGCCATTAAATGCAGAAGCTAGGTACTGAATTAATAAAGGTAGCTTCAAAAGCCCACCTCTTTGGCAGACTGAAGATCTAAGGGCAAACTCAAAGAGGGTGATGGGCCTTTGAAAATTACTAAGCACAAACAATAAACCTCATTAAATAAAGCCAGCAGAGTGGGCTCAGAAATGTAATGAGCCAAGTGGGGGACCAATGGCACTGGAATCAGCCTGGGAATTAACATATCAGGGAGCTGAGGCTCAGGTTGAAAGAAGGGATTGGGTTTTGGAAAATCATGTGACCCACACTGAAACAACGCTGAGGACAGTGGTCGGGAGGATGCTGGGGCAGCTCTGGGCATAGGCAGGCCACTGTGGTGCTGGGACTGGGGGACACTCAGGTTTGCAGTCGTCTACTCTCTCACTCACCCTAGTGGCTTCAGTAGAGTCTGCAGAAGGCAGAGTATTTGGGCAGGGCCTGTAAAGAAAGAGAGAAGCTGATAGAAGCTGCTTGGCCAACGAAATGAACTCCCTTTGCCAGGATGTGCAGCCACAGCACCCCTCCAGGTACCTTCTGTCCAAGCCAGGGAGCAGGCACTGGACTCCCACTGCACCCCTCCAGGTGCCTTCTGTCCACAGCCAGGGAGCAGGAAACTGGAGGGATTGGTCACCATTAAATGGCAAAGTTCTTGATGAGATCCTGTTGAAAACTGAGCAGCAGATTGGACAATGAGAGTGCCAGACCAGCACGTGGAGTTTTCAGAAATAGATGGGAGTTGCTGGATAACAGGTCACATTAGGCCACCACAGGAGCACACAGGACTGCTCAGCCTCTGGGCCCCAAGCTCTTCCCTCTAGACTCTGGCATGGCCAGTGCAAGCCCTTTCTCAGCTATTGTTGCTGGTCAGGGCTGACTGTCTTAGGTATGAGGCACTCTCTGAAGGCTGCTCAGGAAGAAGACCTGTTCTCTTTCGTGAACCTGCTGGGAGCCAGAAACCATTCTCCTCCCACTTTCACCCCTCAGCTCTATCCCCGCCTCCCTAATAATTTTATCTTCATTTTAATTCAAGAATTTAACTACAGAGATTGCGCTGACCCATCCCCCTAGAATGAAAGGACACAAGATCCTCCACCAGATAGTTATTTGTGATTGTGGCTGGGGGTTTATTTAAACTAATTGTATTATTCATGACACTGACAATTTATGCAGTGAATGCAATTACAGGCTATGACTGGCTGCCACAGCTAAGGGCTAAAAGTGCCACTTCCTTGGATACGCAAGGAAGAAAGGTGAAGAATATTAGAAAAATAATCAGTCATGGAGATATTTTTTATGAAATGATCCCCACGAAACTTGATTTTTTAAAAAAGCTAATTTAATTTCCCTAACACCCTGCAAAAGGTATCTAATTATCCACTCTTAAATAGCTCTCGTAATTTTTCCAAAGCTCTCTATTGTTTATGCCTTTGTGAGTTCTCCTTGTCTACAAGCAAAGAAGCTGTCGTCTCAATGTGCAAGTTCCAATAAAACCCACTCAAAACGATTCTTCCCGAAGCTGTGCATAGAAGCCCTGATGTGACCTGTAATGTATTTGTCCATTTAATCAGGAAATATTTGAGAACAAGACTTGAGTGGTAATCATTTAGAGTTGTGGGAGGAGAAGAGGGAATTGACTTTTTTTTTCTCCTTTTTTTTTTTCCAAGAAGAATAATTTTTAAAAAATCACTGGACATCAAACCAAAACAAATCATGGTGCCTCCACACAATGGGATGCTCCTCAGCAGTAAAAAGGACTACTGATTCATGCAGTGATCATGATGAATCTCAATGTATTCATGCCAAGTGAAAGAAACCGGACAAAAAGTTCCTACTATGTAATTTTATTTATATAAAGTATTTTTTTAAAAAGGCAAACTAGTCTTTAGAGACAATAAAGCAGATCCCTGGGCACTTGAGGGGCAGAGGGAGAATAATGAGGGGGAGGGAAAAAGGGAGGGATCACCAAGGGACAAGAGAAAACTTTGGTGGGGGTGATGGTAATGTGTTTGCCGTCCTGATTGTGGTGATGGTTTCATGAGTGTACACACGGCAGAACCCCTCACCTTGTATACTACTTTAACGATGTTATTTATTGTGTGCAATCACACTTCAGTAAATCTGTTAGAACAGAGGCACACCCTTTGGGTAAGTCTTGGCTCCACCATTTGCCTAAGTATGGGATCTTAATCTCTGTGGACCGTGGGTTACTCCGCAAAATGGGAATGATAAGGCCTTCCCTGCCCACCCCATAGGAGTGTTGGGACCATCAACGTGAGAAAACAACAGCACCAGCAATCCAGGTGTGTATACATTCATAAACTCACAAATGGGTTTCGTCAACTTTAATCACTGTCGACAATGAAACAGGCCAATGCTACTGCTCTAAGGCCTGGTCTGTTGTCTTGCCCATGGTCAGTCCACAATGTTTATTGAATTGAGCTGAAGGACACTTAGTAAACTTCGATCAGCATCATCTGGTCTAATTATTTTCTTTTTAATGAATTTCCAATTGGGAAAGATGGAATCCTGAAACGGTACATCTTGGAATGGGAGGGCCTCAAGAGAGTCTTAGCAACACATCCTAAGGTAAGTGGGACTTAGCTAAGTCTAGTGCCTGATTCAGGGCCTCTCGTCCAGCCTTTAATGATTAATGAAGGAAAGAGCAGTGCGGGGTGGCGATCAAGACAGACGTCGTAGAGCTTTTGTTGTGCCCTCCTATGCTCTTCCCTGATTTATAGGCAGCCTGGTAAGAATCTGGCACAGGCCCTTTAAATTCACAGCACAGCAGAGTGGGATTGAGCTGGAAGAGCTGAACTGAGCTCCCTCACTTCAAAGACTCCTCTAGGCCCCAGAGAGCTCTGAATTGTAAATTGTCTAATGTCAGCCTTTGTGGCTGCTGTCTAGTGTCCCAAACTCTCAGAATTTTCTCCCTCGCTTCCTGGCAATCAGTTCAGCCCACTTGATCACACACCTGCCTCACTCCAGTATGTGCTGTAGGTTTGTTTATATCACCCTTTGCAGATTCCAAAGTACTCGCACACAGTAGTTTTCACTTTCAGTCCTCTCCTTGGTGCTGTGGGTGTATAGCATAGGTCCTATTATGACTCCTGTTTATGGTTAAAGGAATTGGTGTCCACATTAACACAAGATTTGCCCAAGACCACTCACTGAGCAAAGAGGAGAGATAGGAATCAAGCTTCTACCTTCTGACCCCTGTTCCCCCCCTCCCCGTCCTGTGCTGTGCTATCTGATTCCATCCCCAGGGAGACAGGTGACCTCACCTATGGTTAACTCATTCTGAAGGTTATGCCTATCCTCATTTTTCTAATGTGATGGAGAAAAGTAATGTGACTTACACTGGTTACTCAGTGGTTGAGTAGAGAGGAGATCCTGCCAAATGCAGCCTTCTTTTCACTGTACCAATTCTATTTCCAACATTTAGTTAAATCTAAACATTATTTCAGCTATGTGTGTCATTCTGTTGCCTTTACATTCTTGGCCAAATTGGGGACCCTTGATTGGTGGGGGTGGGAGAGAACAGAGGCTGAGAAATGAAAACCTACTCAGTAAGCCAGCCCAGACCCCTGCAGTCAGGGGTGGGTTACAGAATAACATGCCTCACAGCTTGCTGAGGAGAGAGCAGTGACCCTTCTGACTTCATAAATTTGGAAAAAGAACAGTACAGAAGCTAAATTTGGGCAGCGGGGAGAATCCTCCTTGGAAAGCACGCTGACCGTGACCATAATCAGTAATGCTTCTTGCTTCTTAGCCTCCAGTCCCCAAAGCATCTCCCCTCCGTTCCACTGACAAGACACGCTTGTCTTTTGGTCTTAAAGTGATGAATGCAAGCTTGCTTTAATACTCATGGGCTGCATTCAAAATAGAACCTCAGCAATTATCAGGAGCTTTGGACAATCAGACTTGGATGTTGCAGATGACATGATACCTCAATTATTCAGAAGCAATCATTTCCAAATTGCCTTCTAGAATTTGGTGTGCAGTGCATCTCATGTGCACCCCTTCATGCACCCTTCTGCTATCGCCCTGTGCTTTTCCTGAATTCTTCTGGGAGGGTAGTCAAGGTGAAACCATATGGAATAGGGAGACTGAGCACACCTTAGATTTTGACTTTCTGGAGCCTGCTCAGAACCATTATCCTTTTTTCTTGAATGTTGAAAGTTTCCTTTTCCCCCTGAGGAGACATTTCTGAAACTGATCACCATTGGAATGTGAATTTTCCTGTCAAGAGTGGGACAGAATAAGGAATGTGACCATTATTCTCAGCTCATAAAAGAGGCCTCCCTCCAGCTGTTATTCAAAAGACAATCTAACCCGTTCTGGCACTGGGTCACCCTGCAGACTGGCATTCCCCAGTCAAGGATCAGCCCAATGCTTCGTTCATGGGACCAAGCCGTCAACTGATTGCAGAGCTTAGCTCTCCAGCCCAACTGTTCAATAATGCTCTAATTAACTACAGAAAACTTCAGAGGACCCAGCTAACTATAATTGAGAGATCAACAGAGGCTGCATGAAGTTAGATCTGCATACTAATTACTGAATTATCCAACACCTGTTTTGGAATGTAGCACAAAACATGGCTGTGTTTTCAGGCAGAAGACCTTCAGTTTAAAAATGAAGTTTATCTTTGGTGAACAAAGTTAACCCAGACAGGAAGTGGTGAGCCCGCTTCTTGTCTAATGAGCCATACTTTTTTATTAGCACTGGTAGGAGATACAGTGGGGCTGAGGCAGTACAAATGAAGTCAGTCAATGAAATATCCATGCACTTAGGCCTCAGGAGAGATTTCGAAGAGGCAGTGTGGGGCTGCTGAAAATAGACATTAGTGAGTCCATTATCATCATGCAGGGAGATATACTTAGGATTTGTACACTTCAGGGCTATCTCCCAACACTGAGACATTTCTGCACCCTTTGCATCCTCAGAGCTGGGTTTGCAGCACCCTCTGTAAGCATTTGTGGGTCAGAACCACTTAGCTTCTTCACTAGGACTAACAGGAATGTCATGCGGGCAGGGAGTATCAAAGCACAGCAAAGAGAAAAGAGTGGAAAAGAGTCAAGACATTGAGCTAGAGAAGAGCAGACGAGAACGCAGAATTAAAGTGAGGAACACATTAAATGTGGGAAGAAAGAAAACTCTTTCTTAGTCATATTCCTCGTCTTTACTGATTAGGTTCAATAACCCATAATCAGTTAATCTAGACAGTGATAAAATTATGCTTACCGGTGAGCCTCACACTTTTTTAGATGAAACGTTTGTTGTCAAATAGAAAAGCGAAACCTCTTTCAAAGACCAAAGTACCCTAGAATTAGACAGCGCAGTGGGGCATGCCTGAGGCGTACAACCTGAGATAGCGCGGGAGTCAGCCTGCTGCCCTCTGCTCTGTCCTTCAGCTAAGTGATACTCTCTTATTCAGAAATGAAGGGACTCCCAGTAACCATGAAAATTACCTGCAAGAAAAAAATAAGGCAGATTCAGCATCTCTGGCTTTTTCTCAGTTATTTCTGAGAGAATAATTTTGATGATGATAATGATGATGAGGTTGACAATGATGATTAATATGATCATGGTATTCACAAACAGTGCAAACAAAATTTAAATAGATTGTAGGGATGTTGGGATTCCAGGATTATCTGTACTTAAGCTGTCTTTCCTAAGAAACCAAATGCATTTGATAATCATATGCCTGAAAATGTCTCCAAGTGTCCGTTTTGAGAACATACTCTGTTTTCATGTTGCCGTCTTTCTTTCTCTGGGATGTTCATGAAGCCAACATTGACACTGTAGAAGACGGCACCATACTGGGATTTCTTATGCTTCCCACTGTGTTCGTATTTTGGGATCCAGTTACACTTGAAAGATCTTGACTTCACACAGCCCTGCATCTGGGATATTTCTCAATGCTGAAATGTAAAAAATGAAAAAGTAAGTGGCTGTCCAAGAATGAAGAATATAGTACCCATGGTCATCTATGGGCATCATATTCCTCTCCGATGTGCAAGGCCTTAGCAGTCTTTGAGATGACCCTATTTCCTACCACTGTCCAATCTGAATCCAAGGGCATTCTGTATTAAATTGGATTTGTGGAAGAGTCTTTAGTTTAAAATATAATACACGAATCTCTTAACCTATTGCCTTTTCACTCAACATTAAGTTTTCAACTCCAAATGATGTTTAATTCTGCAGACTCTGTCATCTGTTGACTGTCTAATTGGAAGCCATTCCATTGCCAAGTGGCTATTGGTTGCATTTCTGACATCTACTCACCACTGCAGCTGTGTGCTGAAAGATGGTTGCTACACTTTTCCACTTCATTATCCTCCACTGAGAGATGACATCATTGCTTTTGAGCACTTCCACAATCTTGGCAAATCTCCTTATCTCGTTTCTCTAGAAGATGCCTCAAAACCTGTCATTTGATGAATCGATTAATTACTTTCCTGGGTCATGATCCTTGCTTGCTTATGCATTTGTTATTTTACCCTGTGGCATGCTATGTTGTCTTTGACTTTAAAGAGGTGAGACCTTGCATCCCCTTGTGGTGTGTCTGTCATGAACCCAGCCAGCCTTCCTCAGACCTCTCCTAGTTATTTTCCCAGGGATAGCCCCTCATCCTGACAGTCAGGGTTTGTAGACTTGCAGTTCTCTCTGTGCTTGAACTTTGAGCCCAAATTATAAACTTTTTAATGTACATGTATTGGGACATACCTGCAGGTTGGGCTGACTTTATGTCAACATGAGTAAAGATGTGTTAAATAACAGAGGGCTTATGGAGGCCCATCGATTGGCACACTCTAGAACCGTGCTTCTCCAATGACAATCCTAGAGCTGCTTCCAACAGAGTCATCTGGAGGGATTGTTTAAAATGCAGATTCTCAGTGACCACCTCCATGTTACTGAACAGAATTTCTGGGGGTGGACCCAGGCGTTTTAACAAGCTCTGCAAGTGAATCGTATACACACTGAGAACCATGGTACTAGAGAACTTTTTCTAATTAGTAGACTTGAACAATTTTGTTTACTTATCCATGTAGGCCCAATGCCTCATAGAGTGTTAAGATTGAAAAGCATCATGAGGATCATTGCAATCACTTGTCAATCTCCCCAGGCGGCCAGTCATCCTCCACTTCAATACCTGCAGGAACAGGGGGTTCATGACTTGGAGAGGCTTCCACTGTTGAACTGCTCCAATGATCAGAAAGTTCTTTGCATTGATTCAAAACCTGTATCTCCGCCTCTCCATTCCAAATTGAGTCTGGATAATATAGGATTTAATATAACATACTTTCTAATATTGGATCTTTAATTTCAAACAACATTTTTTAGTACCTTCTAGAAATCTATAATCCAGCCTGTGTAACACTTCCAAACATAAGCTCTGAGACTAATGCTTGTCCAGGAGATCCTCATACTGTGACGTGGAAATGGAAAAAGCCTGTGTGTAGGGAAGTAAATGCTAAAATAGAGGTTTTATGGGAGTGCTGATGTAAGACATGTAAGAGCAATGCATTCTTCCTGGAGCATTCTCCACTGCAGAAAGTGACTTTACCCAAACTTCATCAAAGGTTTGCATTTTTTTCCAGGAGGAGAAGATGAGTTAAGGATATTTCAAGCAGAGGTGCCAGCATGAGTAAGGTCATGGAAATTGTGACAGTGACCACGACCTTTGGAAGTAACGCAAAGTCCTGTGTGCATGGAACATAGGTAGAGAGGGATGCAGGAGAGAGAGGTGACAGGAAGTGTGACGATGAGCATTTGTTGGGAAAAGGCTACAAAGGTCTTTAACTGCTGTGCTGCTTGAAGATCTCTCTCCTACCACCTCTGGTGACCTGCTTTGCCTTTCCAAGTTGCCTGAATTTCCTCTTAACTATTCCTGGCTTCTCAAGAACTCTCTATAGCAGGTGATGATCCTCCTGTCTCCTGCTCAGCTGCCAAGGAGTTAGGCCCCAGATTCAGTATCTGACTCAATTCATTTTCAGAAGAGAAATGCAAAGTGAATTAAAGTAACGAACCCTACCTGCTGTCACTTAAATGAGGAGATGTACTACTTTTAACTACAATGATAGTTGCTACAATGGAAGAATCATGCACATCCATTGAAGTTGAGTACTGGCAGATGAGCTTAGCAGGCAGAGCTACCGGGTCTATCTAAACACTCACCCCTTGTTGTCTCTACTGCACAGTCATTGAATGTCCAACAAGTCATACTCATGGAGGTGAAGGTCTCTGAACCCATGGTTCTTGAACCCAGAAAATTCAAATGTTTCCAGGTTTGGCTGAGTTTTACAGTTTCTGCAGAAGTGGAAGGCTGCCACTCAAAATGCACCATTAGTCAGTCCAAGCATGGGATCGAAAATTTTCTTCCAGTCATTGCACTCACAAAAGGGGGATTAAAGCAGCTCTTTGCTGCACTTTAGGCAGTCAAGAATGTCAAAGATTGGCTCTTGCCTTTGCAGCATTTGTTGGCATCACCAGAAAGCATGAAAAATAATGGAAATAAGATTTCTGCAGACCAAAGGGTTAAGGGACATAATTCCTCCCTGCTTTTTGTGTTCTACTGGGATACCTCCAGAGTTTCTCTTTGTACCAGGAGTCAGAGCATTTTTCCTGGTTACAATTGTATAGGACATGGTGGACAAACCATTTCCACGTTTTACAACAGCAAAATGCAAATAGGTGGGTATGATTTGTGTTGTGAGTTCAGTTAACCAAGAAGGTGAATTTTGTAACAATAAGGATAGAAAGAGGAGGTTCAGCAATGGATTTAGGCCCATTCTTCTGCCCTGCTGCACACAGCAAGGTAAAATTCTAAAATGTGCCCCATACTGGAAAGAAGATCTGCAACCATTAATCTAAAGGAGAAGGAGATGTATGCACCTGCTTACACTTTCACAAGTGGTTGGCAATTTTTAGATACCTTTCAAAGGATCCTTCAGTGAAAAGTGTTCTCAGAGAAAGTCAAGAGGGCGGGAGCCAGGGTGAACAAAGTTTCCAAGATCAAAGTGCTCATTTCCTAGATGTTCCAGAGTACAAGGAAATGATCATGGAAAATGACCTGACCAATCAGGGACCTATTTGGGGCTTGATCCCCCCTTACACACACACCCATATATACGTACACCCCAGGAAGCCTCTCAAACGGGCCTTGTATCCCTGCAAGCACTAATTAGTTCATCCTGATTCCCTACCAGTTTTGGCACTTGTTCCTTAAAATCAGACACCTGTTGTTTTGTTTTTTTAAAGTTGCATTGGCTGGGCTCAGTGGCTCACATCTATAATCCCAGCACTTTGGGAGGCTGAGACAGGCAGATCACTTGAGGCCAGGAGTTTGAGATCAACCTGGCCAACATGGAGAAACCCCGTCTCTACTAAAAATACAAAAATTAGCTGAGTATGGTGGTGGGTGCCTATAATCACAGCTACTCAGGATGCTGAGGCCTGAGAACTGCTTGAACCTACATGGCAGAGGTTGCAGTGAGCCAAGATTGCACCAATGCACTCCAGCCTGGGTGACAGAGTGAGACTCTGTCTCAAAAAATAATTAAAATGATTTTTTTAAATTACATTAAGAGCTTTAAGAAAAACTAGCTCAGCCAGTGGCTGTGACAGATCTAGGCTGGGACTTCCTATGTTGGTGACCATGACCAAGGAAAGTACCGCAGGGCTTGACGCTGACTGATTAAACCAGGTCAGTTGGCTGGGAGGCCTGTTCTGAATCAAGTTTTCACAATGCCAACCCACTTGTGGGCTCTGCAGCCCTTAACAAGGGCACTGATCTGAAGGAACATGGAGAGAGGGAATGGGGTCTGCTGGCCCCAAAAAGAAGCCCCATTAACAGAACAGAGAGGAGCAGGGGGAGCCACATGCAAAGTTCAGCCCATTTATGCCACTTAGTTTCATTCCAGCTAATAAAAGATATATTCCTCCTATTAGGTACATTACAGTGACACTGTGATTGGTAGAGGGGAGCAAAGTACTTGTCAGCAGAGTGAGTATTGGCTGTCACTCCTGTTATCAAGCTGCCTGCTTATTTGCGATTTTATTTTCAGATGTGATTGACAGCTGGATGGCTCTGACATTCTCAGCACAAACATACAGCCTGTTATTATGCTTGCATTAACATTTTGATAAACACACGGTACAGCATTGGAAAAGTAATTACATGTCATCACTTCAGTGCTTCATCAAAGAAAAGTTTACTGTGTAATTGCTCTGTGATTTACCTAGGTAGAATGTGTTACATTCCACAAAGGCTCTTTCTATTTAATAGTTTACATTTACTCTTTAAAATACACAATATCCCTTCCCAGGGGCTTCCCTGGTCTAAAATAAACTTGGCAATATAATTTAGCTTTCCATAAATATACTTAGATTTTACTGTGGAGTACTTTTGCATAATAGTTATTTAATGCTAAGTGTAAATATGCAGTGCATTATATTGGCTGAGCTATCAAAAAAAAAAAAAACACAACTTTTGACAACAAGGAAAAATAAGATATTGTTACCTTGGTTTCTGCATTAAGGAAAGGGCCTTTCGCTCTTATATTTATATCCATGCTTTTCACAATGACATCTAATTTTACAATAAAGTGACTTGAGCTGAAATGCCTAGCAGTAGAATCTAAAATATTTGTTCTTGTTAGCGTTTAAAGAGCTCTTCTGATGTGGCAGTGAAAGAGGTATTTTGGAGGAAGGCACAAGTGATTGCAGGGTACTTCGGAACCAGAGACGAAGGGACGATTTAACTGATATTCTCTCAGTGGGATCCTTCTGAACAGTTGGATGTCTAAGAAGCAAAAGGTGGGGGTGAGTGGTCAAAGAAAACAGTTGTCGAAGAGCCCCCAGCAGAATCTTCAACTAGAAATTGCTTTTGTGGTTGATATTGGGAAGGTACTTTTAGATGCCAGGCTCTTTGCGATTATTGATGAGCAAACCCTTACAGCCGCACCCAAGGTCAAATAGGCAAAACCTTTCCAGGATACTTAAGGATAATTTGCACATCTGTATTGGCTAATCCATTCATCCAAGAAAAGATAGGCACAGAGAAAGGAGAGGAGTAGGGCAGCCAAATTGCTTTCACAGCACCTCATGCCTTTAGCTTTTCTATCTCAAGGGATTTCCATAGGCACAAGACTTCCCAATAAATACCTTGGCTTCCTTCTTGAATAACTGAGATGACGGAGGGGTGATGGGGGAATGGTCTGTTCTGAAATGGGAGCACAAAAAGCAGGCTAACCACTCAGTGAGGGGCATAATGTTGTTTGTCTCTGGAGATAGAAGGTTCTGGGTCATGAGAGCAGATGAGGTCCTTGAGATGACCTTTACCATTCCTCTAAGTGGTCTCTTGGCCAAAGGATGATTCTCTCAGATGACCCACGCAGAAATGGGCAAAGGTTAAATGACTGAACCACAAATATCAAGGCTATCTTTCCATTCTTTTGAGAGGCCTCATGGCTACATGGAAAGTGGTTTGGAGGTGAGAGAATTGGGAGAAATGGAAGAGAATACAGACTGGACTTGAAAATGAAGGTGAGAAACTCACTGTGAGACCAAAGTAAAGAGGAGTGGTGAAAGGATCAGAGGGGAGAAAGGACCATGGCCTTGATCAGAAGGACCTATAGTTATCTTAATGGCATGACATCAAATCAGCTGGGGCCCAGGAGCAACTGCAACCTCATCAGCTGCTTCTCCAGTACAGCTGGCTGCCACAAAAAAGAAAGAGTTGAAACATGCATTTCCAGATGTGTGTGACGGTTCAATAATTCCACGTTAGTGTATATTAATCCTTTCTGGAAATCGGCATTAACTCAGCTTTAGCACTAGTCTAAATAAACACATCAGCTCTGAGAGCAGGAGCTTCTCTGCATAACAGCTGCATATAGCATCTGCGTCCTGGTTACAGGTTCCCCGTATATTACCTCCGCGATGAGCTCCAGTTTCCCTCTTTACATTTAGCTGGACTCAGACTGTTTCCTCCTTTTGCTGTCAGTGATGGGAAGAAAGATGCCATTGTAATTGCCAGTTGGCCTGCAGAGTAATGCCCTGTAATTGACAAAGATTGCTTAGCTGCAAGGAAGAAAGATACACTGATTAGGAGAGAGATCGTCTTTAATGTTGCATTTAACCTGCACTAAAACTCCTTTCCTTTTCACCTGAGCCCTGTAAGGGATGTCTCACATTCTTGGCCATGCCATTTCTCTTTGAGGAAGAAATAAGAAGTGCAGCCAGGTCCACAAGGGGACACTTGGTTTCTTGGAGTAATTTCACTGAGATGGGAGGTTTAAAAGTTTTAATATGGATATATGCTGAACTATCCAAAAACAGAATGTGTTTCCCATCACATTTAATGTACCCTTTGACCTGCCAATCCCAGAGGTGGCCAGAGCCCACAGCGTTTTTCATCTGTGCCTCAAATTACTGGGTCAAATCTTTAGATCTTCATTATTCTTGATTTTTCTTTTTCTTTTTCTTTTTTTTTTTGCTTTTGCTCCTGAATTCAGGGTTATGTTGCATTTTTTTTTCCTTGAGAATCACATTGACTTTTATTTTCTTTGCAGAGAGCTTTTAAAAATTGCACTGTTAGAAAAAATTTATATATGGGTTAAAATGCATTTTTCATGTCCTTTCACGCTCTATTGATTTTTTTCCTCTCGTTTTTCTTACAAAAGAAAGTTTTAGTGCAGTTTTGAAAAAAATAGTACTCAGCAATTGCTCCCTCCCCCAGGATTAAAAATACTGGACATCTTGCTTAGAAATGCAATAGTATATATATCTAATGGGGGTGGGAGGTGGTGAGACCCCATTAGTCACCTGTAATACAATGTTCTCACTACACACTATTTTAATAGCTGCAGGGGACTTTTAACTCTCCACAGTTTTAAACTCTGCTGTAAAGTTTAAATGTCCTACAGGGAGTTTTTGATGTGCCTATGGGATGTTCAATCTGAAGACAGAATAATTGTGTCTAAAAGCTGACACTACCTAGAGAATAAGTATTTATCTGTCTTCCATCAACATACCTACCTGCCTATCTCTCTGTGAATGAAAGGCCGTATAGTAGAATTGAAAAACACTGACTTAGAAGCCTGGGGTATCCAGGTTTTCATCCCACTTCTAAGACCTTGGACAAGTCACCTCCACATGTTTGATTCTAGGTCCCATTATTGGTGAAGTGAGAAGCTTGGACTGTGTCTCTAGGGGGAAATCCAGCCTTAACACGCTGCAACTGTTTTTGCACCTATTATCATAGTATTCTGCTTTTCCATGCACAAAAAAAAAAATGTGGACGATAGATTCAAGATCCTTCTGTTATTACATACTACTGTATGTCACTTTTTCTGTTACATTGTTTCCGTCATGCCTGTGTTTTTATATACCATCCTGTGCCCAGGGGTATTTTAGTTACAATTCAGCTAAGTTCTCTCCCTGTTCAAAATTATACTTGCACATGCACCAGTTATGCTAGCCAAATAAAGTTGATAAATCCGGATAATTTTTCAAATAAGCCAAGTCAAAAATGCTTTCATCTACATCAATTGATTCTGGAATTATTTTAGCTCTAAATGTAATGAATTTCATTTTTGGAGGTAGACCTTGAGTCCATATAGGTGTGGATGGGAAGCTGGGGAGGGAAGTGAGTGAGTGGGGGAATGAGATACTTTCCATTGAAGGACTGCAGACTTTCACTACAGACTGCTTGGGTGTCAGAGACCAAGTGATTTACTTCCTCTGCCCCGTTACTGACCAAACCCTGCCCAACCTGACTTACATTTGACTTGAATGTACAGAAGCCACAATATTTTGAAAATGCATGTGTACACAGAACCCGCTTTTGCTATCTGAGTCCAGTTCCAGATGTAATGCAGCTCTTGGCTGGCTGGCTGGGGAAGAGCGCTTCTCTCACCAGTGGATTCATGCCACTGCCTGTCAACTAAGAAGCGTAACAGTGCTCCTTCTCAATCAATGGTCTCTTAACAGAGCTGAACGTCTGCTTGGCTTCCCCTTTCTCATTTGGAACATCTGTCAGGTCTCCTTGTCGCCCAGCAAGGGGTCCCCAACCCTGCCTTGGCCAAGATCCACAACCAACTTTTATTCTTATGCAAACCTGAGCAGCTTGCACCCCTTCCTTCCTTATCTGTTATTCCTTTTCCTGGGTGCCCAGTAATATAACACTTTTTTGTGAGTTCAGTGATTGTCTGTCTTACAGATTTCTGCAATCTACTGTAAGGGTTATCAATTGTGAAAATTTTGGCTCCATAAAGAAGACATTCTTTTTGTGTTCATTAAAAACATATTTATGGCCAGGCATGGTGGCTCACACCTGCAATCCCAGCACTTAGGGAGGCTGAGGCAGGAAGATCGGGTCAGGAGTTCAAAACCAGACTGGCCAACATGGTGAAACCCCTTCTCCACTAAAAATACAAAAAAATTAGCCGGACGTGGTGGCAGGTGCCTGTAATCCCAGCTACTCGGGAGGCTGAGGCAGGACAATCACTTGAACCCTGGAGGCAGAGGTTGCAGTGAGCCAAGGTTGCACCACTGCACTCCAGTCTGGGTGACAGATCTAGACTCCGTCTCAAAAACAAAAAAAGAAAAAAAACATATTTATGAGTGTATACTGTGAGCACTAGGGTAGGTGCTTCAGATGCAACAGTGAGCACGGATGGCACAGTGCATCCCCACTTGGTAGCTATCGACATAGCTGACTTCTTTCTCCCTGGGTGTGCTGTAGGATGAAATTATCCACATGGGCACCAAGCATCTTTTTACCACATTGCTATCTCCTTCTCCATATTTTTCCTTTCTCTAGTCAGTGCCTTCAGGCTGAGAAACTGAGTCTAGAGATCATTGCCTCCAGCAGATCTGTTTCTTCCTGAACAGCACCTCTGCAGGTCAGCCGCAGCAAGTCTTGGTCCCTGAAAAGAATTTGCCAATGGTTATTCTTGAGAGAAAAGACCTGAGCTTCATTTCAATTATCTGTTGAGCTGGTAGTGTTGGGGCCAGAAAGTTCTGAAGAGCTGATAGAAGATGGATGCCCTTTGAAGTCATTATTTCCAACACTAGGTCACCTCCAATACCCCTCCTGTACCCCTCCCATCACCAAGGCCAAGCAGTGCCATGCTGCACTCCCTACCTCCAGGGAACCCGAGATTCAATTTCAGTTTCACCTCCCAGCCTCTGCCTGTTTCTAGCATCTTATGATACAGGGACAAGTTCTCTCATGGGATGCCATGTTTTCCCTCAAAGTATTCATTTCATTAATGATCACACTGTGTTATTATGTTTTCCCTGTACTATTCTATAGATCATTTTTATTATGTAGATACAAACTCTTTGATATTATAATTGTGAAGTACATATTATGAAGACAAATGCATCGGGCATAATGAGAATGGATTGCCAATAAAAGTTGAAAAACAATGAACCATTTTTAAAAGCAAACCCTTATCCAGAGCAGTGTCACTTTGAATGCTTGCTAGAAAGCCCACTGGATAGAAGGAGCTTATTTTTAGTCTAATGTTGATAAAGGTTTGACTTTGGTAGCATCTTAATTATCTGATAAAAGCCAGACTCCTCTGCCTTGCTCACCTCTAATGTCTAATGCCTTCTGCTGGCATTAAAATTATTGCCACGACTCCAGAGAGAGAAACGAGAGATAGCCACATTGCTTTTCCAAGATGTGAATTAGAGTTTAAAGAGTCACTCAGTTTTGTTTAAACAAATTACAAAAATAATGGGTTGCCCTTAAAAGGTCTGTTTCATATATTGTTATCCTTCACTTCTGACGCCCCGACAGTGTCATTCCCCACATTATGTCTCTCGTTTGTCACTAGGGGAGAAGTGTGGTTCCTGGGGGGTCTCCTCAGTGTTTTTTTTTTTTTCACTTTGTCCCTGGTTCTGAAGAACAGACAAAGGACAAGGAGAAAATGAGCCAATGGTCTATGCTTTGGACACAAGGTCATACATGGAGGGTGTGCTGAAGACTATATTGGTTGATTGTGATTGATTGATTGACATACACTTGCCACCTCTAAAACCACACAGGGTTGGGGGAATGGATTGGGACCCAGACATGGAGATGAGGAGTCGCCTACAGGAAAGCAAGTGTTCTTAGACATAAGGAAGAAAAGGAAGGGGCAGACATAGACCTCTCCCAATTTAGAGGCAGTGAGACACAGGGAAGCATGACATGGACTCGGTCCTAGGCTGCATGATCTTGCCCAGGTCTCCACCTCTTTAGGCCTGTATGTCTTAGTCAGAAAATGAGGAGGCTGGACCGGGCTGTGTCTGACGTTGCTTCGCCTTTGATGTTTCGTGAGCCTCTCGGGGCTGGAAGCTATGCAGTCACCATTCCACGCACAGCCAACTGGGATGCTTAATTCTGAAAACCTCCCCTCTCAAAGGGAAAATGTGCCAGTTTAAGTATTTGAGGAAACATTTTGTAGAGGGTTGACCCAGTTCCCACATTAAGAAAATAATGCCCGGGCCCATATGGCTAATTCCTTCCCAAACTGTTTGTTTGCCATCATGCAGACCTACCCTGAAAATAAAGCGTCTAGTCGAGTTTCAGAATCCAAATGGAGCAGAATGCAAATGAGTGAGATAATGGTGAAAAGTACATTTACTTTGGAAATTCTTCCGGGTGCAGTCATCAGCAGCACAGGCGCCGGCAGTGTTGATTTTTAAACTACACTGCTTCATGATTCGAGCTTCTAATTTTTACCCTGAATAAGAGATGCCTTTTGTTGCAAGGCTTTCCCCATGCCATTCTTCAACTTTTTTGCTTTGGCAAGCACCTACCCTCATAAGCACGGTTGGAGAGCTGAAATATCAGAATTTTCTGCCATGTCTCAAGGAAAAGGACTTTTGACCCCACTGTAAACCATGGCCAAGGCTGGGGAAGTTTAGGAGAGTTGCTGAGACCAGGTAGCTAGCTAACTCAGAGACCTTTTGATCTAATGCCAATGGGGAATGAGAAAATGAGAAAGAAATGAAGGCTTGGCAAATGCTATCAGGCCAGAGGGTTTCATTTAAATAATGGTTGGGGATAGGTGCCCTTGTATCACCTTAGTACATCAGATCTGCACAGGAAGGGGAGATGCAAAGATGTGGACATTATTGGGTTTGTCCTGATGGTGCAAACCACCAGGCTGGGGAGATAGAATTCTTAGAAAAAAAAAAAATTTTAGCAGAGGAATTAGAAGTGGAAGGTGGTCTGGGTGCCCCAATATGTGGCCCTGCTGATTGCATTAATCTTATAATTCCATACTTTGGTGTTCCTGTACACTGGGTAGCCAGTTACTGCTTCTTTGCCTGAAAAAGCATTTTAGTCCAAGCACCCAGTCAGCCAAGTGAAGGATACTGTTACTCAGTGTCTGGATGAGGCTGGACAGATGGCTGGACTCCTGGTCACTCCAGGTAGCTCGTCTTTGTGGACACGAGGTGTTCCAGACACATGCATGTAGGGTATGACTCGCCCACTCTTCTCCTCAGCTTTTAATACATTGAAAAATAATTTTTCATGAGCTGGTAATTATATAAAAATTGCTTTTGCTTTAAACAAGAATTATGCTTGACTCTTTTGAGCAAAAAGAAAAATGCACAAAGGGAATCATTAATTTTGAATAAAAACACATACTTTTCTACAGCCAACAAGGGAGGGAAATGTGAAATTGGTGTTTTCTACAAACAGCCCGGCATCGCTCCCCAATCTGTTTACTTGATCTATTACCCAGTCACCTGCAAAGTTGAATGTCTTGTTTGGCCTGAATCTGACTTTTATTCTTTTCCCTCTACCTATTTTTTAAGGACTGTGTTATATGCATACCTCAACCTTCATTTGCATCACATTAAAGTAAAACATTTTAAATTTCTTCACAGCAGAAGTAAATCTGACAGACTTTATGAAGCTATTATACCTGCAGGTATTTTATACTTTTAAAATACATTCTTGTCAAGCTATCTTAATTATATTATTATATGTACTTTTGAACTTGTATTCACTATTCCATGATATATTACACTTTTGACAGAGCCATCCTAAAAAGCTACAATTTATATCAAAGTTCTTTGGCTGAACAAAGATGTATCTGTTATGGATTCTGGGGGAATTTGTTAATTTCCATGCCAGAATGTGTAACCACTGAGGGAGCAGGCTGCTTTAATTTTCCATCCAAGTGATTACGGGAGGAGGACTTGACCTCCAGGCTGTGTAGTTTAAGTCGGCACAGCTGGTGAACAGTGGCCGTCACTTGGATGCCCAGGAGGCCTGCTCCCAGAGCTGGGCTACCTTTCAAACCCCAGTTGTTGTGGGGTATTATTCAACACACGATGGAAATGGAGACCTGATCAGTATCTAATTTACTTTCTCATTCATATTCAGCACCATTCTGGCAGCACGGAGCAGGAAAGTACCCACACTGACAAAGATGAAAACAAGGCCAGGATGGGGTGGGATAGGAGGGAGGCAGAGAAAGAAAAGCTAGACACTCTAGAGCATTTTTTTAAAAGATAACAAGGCCTAAGGTCCCTTAAAGGGGCTGTTTGATGTAAAGGATGCAGGTAAAGTGAGCCCCCAAACTGGGGCTTAGTCTGGGAGGGTTCTTGGCTTCACCCAGGAAATAATCCAATGGGGAGATGATGGTGAAAGAAATCAGTTTGCAACTTTATTGAAGTGGCAGCATACAGCAGCAGCAGAGGAGCTGCTCCTTGCTGAGCAGGGCGACCCCACAAGCCCCATGCCCATGCCCAGAGTAGCAGCATATGGGCTGTTGACAGCTGTATTTATACCCTCTTATATTTACATGCAAATTAAGGGGTGGGTTATTTAGAACTTTCTAGAAAAGGGGCAGGGAGTTTCTGGAACCATATAAGGTAATTTTCAGGTCATTGCCATGGCATATTGATGTGGCATTTGTAAAGTGTCATGACACTACTAGAAGTGTCTTTTATGTTAATGAGCAACAAGGACAACTAGAGGTCGCTTTCATCACTGTCTGCTGGTTTTGGTTGGCTTGTTCACTGCACCTTGTTTCTACCAGATCCTGCTCCGATCAGCAAGGTGACAACCCAGGTTGTGACCCCTGCTGGGAAAACAAGCTCTGCTGATTTCCTACCTCACAGCCACTGTCTGCATTAAGTGCAAAGTCCAGGGAACTGTGGTCAAATAGGAGGATATCCTGAGTCACTCCAGACCACGCCTCCTCTTCCACTCCCTGATGGCAGAGTGTCCTACAGACGTAAGCTCCATGAAGACAGGCACTGGGGGTTTCTTTGTTCACTGGTGTCTCCAGTGTTCAGGACCTTGATAAAATGTGTTGGTTGAAAATAGAGCTGATTTCAGTGCCAGACTCAGGTCTCCTCTGATCACTCTTCCCCTCCCTGCTCCTGATCCAAGAAAGACAAGCTCCTTTCTGCCCATTATCATGGAGATGCTCAAACAAATGTCACAAGGGTCATTCCTGCTTCTTCAAGGGAGAGGCTACTGCAAATGACCAAAAAGGCCCTTTTCCCCTCAATAATCCAGGTTTTCTCATAGTAGATCTACAAGGTTACTCAGCTCTCCTGAAAGAGTCCAGGAAAATGACTATTTTCAGCTTTACTTAGAAGCCTCATACCTGCTCTTGGATAAAAGTTTTTCTTCCTTTCTTTCTGGTGGTTTTTGAAACTCTGTGGAGTGTGGAAGAATTTTGTGCAAATATGAAGCCTTTGAAGATTCAGAGAGGGTAAGTGACTTACCCAAAGTCACACAGCATAATGTAGCATGAAACAGGACCTAAACAACCCAGCATGCCTGCCATTTGTGCCGAGGGCCTCCTTTTTGATTTTCTCTCAAAGGTGGTCCTGCATGTCCCTCCCCACTCAGACTTAGAAGTTCTTTATGAGTGGTAAGTGTGAGTCACCTGTTTTTGCTTATTCTTCTTTCCAAAGGACACACAACTCAAACTCAGGCGTCAGGGCAGATGGCAGTGTCCTCGGCGTGCTTTGAGTGGCAGTACACAGCTGTTTAAGGGATGAATTCGTTCCGAAGAGTCCATTTGGACTGTATTCGGCATCATCTGCTCCTTTCATCAAAAGAGGCTCCATGGATGCTCTTGATGTCTGCTCCTGGCTCCAGAGCCCAAACTGAGCCAGCTTCCAGGGCCTGGGCAGACCTGCTTGTCTGGAGCAATGAGATCCAAGCCTCTTGTGGCCATGTAGAGCAGTTTTGGTCCAGTCTCTCTCTGAGGTAGGCAGAGAATTCCTGTGGAGGGAACCCACTTCCAGGTCTCACCACATGCACAGGGGCCCACATCTACACTGCAAGAGGGTGGGGGCAGGAACTGTGCTCTGGGTGGCTGTCCTCCTCTGTAATGGCAGGGGCTGGGTATGCCTCGTGGCCTCTTGGACTCCTGCTCACATTATCACTGCTGCCTTCCCAGATAAGCTGTGCAAATAGATGGCAGCCATGAGTGGAATTGGAAAGGAGGCTGGAGGGAGCTTCTGTCTGTCCAGTTTGGGGCCTGCCAAGCCTGGCATGGTGAGGGTATGGTGGAGCCAGGAGGGGCCACTATGGGGGCTGGGCCAGGAAGCTGCATTCTACTGAGCCATTTACCTCTCATAAGGACCTGCCTTTCAGGAGACTTACGTCTCTAAAGGCCGGAGATGGAAGCTTCAAGGAGAGCCCTCCAGCTCCTGTTTAGCTCTTTGGTTCAGACCTAAGTGGCGAGCCACTTGACTGGATGGGGCCTCCAGCCAGCCACGGCATTGGAATCCAGCCTGGCTTCTGCACTGCCTTTCATATTGATGTCCATGACAATCCCAGCTGTCTTGCGGGTCGGCTGTGGAATGCATGGCACAGGCAGCCCTGGCATCTTGAGGAGGGTGTTCAGTGTGGTCCCTGGCAGAATATGAGCCTGGAGCAGACAGGCTGTGGCTTTAGACCATGAACAGGGAGCCATGCCCCGGGACATACGCCCCTGTGCCCCACACTCGCCCACACTCACTCCTGGTCATTAATCACAGTGCTCATGGGCCCCTGTTTCAAAGGAGGTGCCGGCTGTACATGGACCCGATGAACTTTACTCAAGATTAGAGGACTGTTTAGGGGCATTTGAAATGAATTGTGGAAAGGACATTTGTGAGACCATTTGAAAGGTCACTCAGGGGTGGTACAACGGGATAAATAATGAACCCATTACAAGGTTGTAGTGAACCACTGTGGCCTTGGGAACTGAATTTCATCACTTTGGAAGCCAGAGAAAGGCACTGGAAATAGCTTTGCCTTTGCACAGAGGGGGGTTTTCTTCTACCTAACTGGATCCAATTAGAAAGTGATTCACCGAACACTTACTCTGTGTGAGGGTCTTACAGTAAAGACTCAGTGTGGCAAGGCCCCTGCTTTCCAGGACTTTACAATCGTAGTTGGGAGTGGGGTGAGGTCGGGGGTGGGTAAGTTGAACACTGTAATGAGAGCATCCTGAGGCGGATGCAGCCATCTCCCTGTGAACATGGACGACAAGGCGGGGCTGAGTCTAGACAGTGAGAATGGGTCCACCTGGTTTATTAGACTTGAGCTGGACCCATTTGTACAATTAGAGGAATTTATCTATTCGCCAAATATGCATATCTCTTCAATTATTAAAGACTACCATGTCCTACTTTCAGTCCCCCAGAAATAAACCCTGCAATTCCAGTGCCAGTAACTCATGTCAGGGGAGATCCCTGGAGACACTGCAGGAGAGTGGGCAGGAAGACAGGGAGGGGAGGTAGGCAGCAACAGGTTCCTTATCCAGCAAGTCGTGACTATGGCAGCCAGGCCTCACGCTGTACAGAATAGCCCTCAGAGTCATCCCCACCAAGGGGCAAGGAAGCCAGGTGTTCATCCCCCCACCTCCCTCTGTCACTGGCTGAGGGCTGCATTTGAGGCATTAACTACCCAGGGATTCTGCCATATCCTGCTAGGAAAAAAAAAAGCCCTCAGGCAGAGGGTCACCCATGTTCACCACAAACAGCTTTCTGTATATAGATGCAATGGACTGAATGTTTCTGTCCCCTCAAAATTCATATGTTGAAACCTAGTCTCCAAGGTGATGGTATTAGGAGTATTAGGACATGGGGCCTTTGGGAGGTGATTGGTCACGAGGGTGGAGCCCTCATGAATGGGATTAGTGCTTTTATAAAATAAACCTCAGGGAGCTCTCTTGCCCCTCCCACAAGTGAGGATACAGCCAGAAGGCAGCTGTCTATGAAGCAGGAAGCCAGGCCCTCCCCAGACACCTAATCTGCCAGTGTCTTAGTTGTGGACGTCCCAGTCTCCAGAAGTGTGAGCCGTAAATCTCTGTCATTTGTTAGTCACTCAGCGTATGGTATTCGGATATAGCAGCCCCAAGCAGACAGCCAGCAGAGTTGAATGCTGCTAAGAGGATAAGAAAGGGCACGAACAGCATCAAAGACAATAACAAATAATGATCGGCCCCTACATGTGGATGGAATCCAGGGTTATAGTATACGACACTCCTACACTTTACCCTCCTGACTAACCTGTAAGAAAGACTGAGCAAGCAGCAGAGCTTAGTAGTCATCAGGAGTGGGGGAAAAGGCTAAACGAATCCCAGCCTCACCATTACAGTCACCAAAGAGGGAAGGCTGTAAATCAGGGGCAATTTCCTTCTTCCAGCCCTCCTTTGCTCTCCACCTAGGGTGACGTGGCCCTCCCTCAAAGCCCCACCAGCCACACCTTCTCCTGAGCCCTCTCCAGCCTTGCTGATGACCCACATTGATCTACAGGGTCCTCTAATGCCTTTATCCACACTCTGCCCCACACAGCAAAGCCCTCATCAAGGGCTGCCCTGCTGGACCGCCTGGTGCAGCTTCTTCCGATCTGAGCATTGCCACCTTTGTAACAGGAATGTTTTTCCTTTTCTCTCATCCTCCATGTGTGTGGTATGCCATAACACATGCTTAATAGACATCTGACTGGTTAATTTGAAGTAGTCCAATACGAGACTCTCCTAAAGACAAACTGGCTATGCTCTCCCACCCCCACTTCACACCCACCCCCAACCCCCAGTCTTCCTTGAGAGCTGTATTACTCAGACATTTCCACAATGGGAAGAGAGAGAAATGCTCAAGTCTGGGAGCTGTCTGGTCAATCAATGAATGATCAAGTTTATATTGAATGCCTATTGCATGTCTAGCTCTGAGGTTAGGTGCTGTAGGGGATACAGATATATAAGACACGCGTGGCATCCATGGGGAGTCCACAGTTTTATTGCAAAACTAAACTCAAACCTAAAAATCAATTACCTTAGAAGTAATACTGGACTGAGCGGCAGTAAAAAATGTGGTTAAAGGCTCATAAAAACAGGTAGAAAGTCTGGGTTCAGATTCTGGCCAACTTACATCTTAGCTGAATATAGCTTTAAATAAGTACCCAAGAGAGGCTGTGCTTTCATTTCTTTCACCTGGAAATGTTAACAGCACATCCCGATGGGGCGTGGCACTCGGTAATCATTCAGTGAAATGTATTAGTGTTATTAACTAACACTAGTATTATCTATTATCTAATCCCAGTCATTGCTGACTTGAAGTGCTATGGAAGTTTGGGGAAGTGACTCATCAGAAAGGGCTGGCTTAGTTACAAAAAGAGTAACAGATGGAGTGGGTGTTAGGCTGGTCCTTGAAAGAGTTTTGGAAACGGGAGAGAGGAGAAAGAGCGTTCCAAGCTGGAGAACAGCCGGATGGGAAGCCTGATGGCTGAGGCAGGCAGTGTGTAGAACCTCGAGGCACCTGGACCCATTGGAGTATAGGTAATGAGGGGAGAGTCCAGGCCCAGGTCTTGAAGACCTGCTGTTGAAATGGGAGTCGTGGCCAGGCACGGTGGCTCAAGCCTGTAATCCCAGCACTTTGGGAGGCCGAGACGGGTGGATCACGAGGTCAGGAGATCAAGACCATCCTGGCTAACACGGTGAAACCACGTCTCTACTAAAAAAATACAAAAAACTAGCCGGGCGAGGTGGCGGATGCCTGTAATCCCAGCTACTCGGGAGGCTGAGGCAGGAGAATGGCGTGAACCCGGGAGGCGGAGCTTGCAGTGAGCTGAGATCTGGCCACTACAGTCCAGCCTGGGTGACAGAGCGAGACTCCATCTCAAAAAAAAAAAAAAAAAAAAAAAGAAATGGGAGTCGTTCCCTTATCCCCATCACAGGCTGTGCAACAGGGATGTGGCTTGCTTCATAGGAGCCCCCCTGCTAAAACCCCTAGGGGGAGGAGCAGGCAGACGGGCAGATTGTGGGGAGCATTTTTTGGGCTCCGGCCCCAAGGCAGCATGTAGGGTTGAGTGTGACAGCTCCTGAAGCCACAGTGGGTGTGTTACAGTGTCCCCTTTCAGTTTAGCCATTGGGTTGGCAGCTTGTGTTAATCAGCTCACTTAGACCCTCTGTCTTATTGCAAGGACAGAGGGCTTTCTGTATCCTGGGTTCTTGCCTTAGTGTACCGGAAAAATCAGCTCACATGTGGGCTTGGAGAATGAGTGCAAGGTTTTATTGACTGGAGGTGGTTCTCAGCAAGGTACATGAGGAGGCCACAAAGGGAATGGAGTGGGAAGGTGGTCTTCCCCTGCAGTCTGACGCAGTGGTCAGACTCTCCTCTGACCAAATAAATTCTCCTCGACGTCTGCGTCATTCTCGTTCTGCTGCTGATGGCCTGCCAGCGTCTGCCAATGTGTTCTGCTGGTGTGTTCCTCCCTGCTAGGGTCTCGGGGTTTTTGTAGGCTGGTGGACGGGGGGTGGTGAGTGAGGAGGGTGGCAGGCCAGAGTGGTCTTGGAAAATGCAACATTTGGGCATGAAAACAGGAGTGGCTTGTCCTCACTTAGGTCCGTGGGCACAGGCCAGAGGGTGGAGCCCTCCCCAGGGACCCCATCCTTCTTCCTGCACTTCCCTGCCCCCCTCCTGTATCACTATCACTGGCAAGGAGCGATTCCATTTGCCTTGGGAAAAGGTGTTAGGTCCTTAGTAGCATGATAGCAGCATGGTTTTGAGAGATACTTCTTATGGGGTGCAGGGTGAATCTAAGTGCGAGCACCTGGGAATGAGGAGACTATACACAGGCTGTGGGGAGGTAGCCCGCCCTGCCTGGCCAGCTCAGGTGGAAAGGGAAGCAGTATCTCCCTGCAAGGCATCAACCACTTTCCTATCCTCTTTCTCCCTAACTGTGGGGTAATCTTTGGCTTCTCCATAGTGTTTAGATAAGGAAGAAAACCCAGTCGACCTCCCTCCCCCATCACTCTCTAGGATCCAGGTCCAGATACACAATGGAAGCATACATATTTCTCTTTATTCTCCTTCTGTGCTCCAAAGACAGGCTGACACTGGTAAATCACTGCAGCAAGCTTTAAATGATGTATGAAATGAACAATCCCTTCCTTGTGTATTGGGAGCCTCTTGCCCAGCAATGGGCTGTGTCTACTGGGCTGGCTACTGTATTATTCAGCGCAGAGGAGGCAGCCGGAAACTCAGTGGAGGTGAGAAGCTTGGGATTACAAAGAAAAACAAAGTTAAAATTAAAAAAAGAAAGAATATGTTCTGAAACATATACAAGTCGTTTTCCCTAGCTCTCACTTAAAAAAAAACTCTGCAGAAGTTTTTTGGAAAGGAAAACTTCTTTTCTGTACTTCTCTGTGCGTTTTTTCCTCCACCCAAGTCTCTGCTCTCATTCCTTAACTTCATCAATAGACAGAAACAGAGACTTCTTCGATCCCTCAGGGTCCTGTATAATCAGTCATATTTCTGCACATTTCTCAAAGACCATGTTCAGTTCAACCTCTTCCTTGTGAGCGTTCAGGATGTCCAGTGCTGAACAAGGTGTGCAGACCTCCATGAGGGACTTGCCCACTTGAGCTCCCCACCCCCATGGGATTCTGCTGTGGTGGCCCTGCAGGGTGTGCAAGCACCGGGGCATTGTTGCTTTGATAACCCGAGTCTGCTTTAAGAAGCCCACCTGACTTATGCCACGGTATCTGCTAATCCCAGACTAAACACATCAATGACTCGCTCAGCAAACTCTACTGGTACAGAAGGCAGCAGGCAGCCTTGACTCAGAGCAGCCGCCTCTTGCACATCAGACTGAGCTACAAATAGACTGAGAGCCTTCTTAGTCTGCAGGGAGGGTGAGCTTGGTCAATTTGCTTTTAGCCGATGAAATAATCATTGACGTTTAGACAGACTTCTAATCTTGGCTCAGAACAGTCAAGAGGCATTTTAGCTACAGATGGTAAATGGGTTCATACAGGGATATATTTAGCAACGTGGCCCAGGGGCAGAAGAGAAAGAGGCCTTGGGATCCAGGAAACTGGTCCAAGCTGGAGACGCCTTGATGCCTGGAGGCGAGTCACATAATTCCCTGAGCCTTATCACGAGTGCCCCAGGTATGGGTGGGTCCATGCACAGGTGCTTGCAGGGAGGGGCGAGGAGGAGCTCTCTGTTTGATCTGGCGGTGGAATAGGACATGTACTCTGTTCACAGCTAAGGCCAGTAGGGAAACAGGCAGGTGAGCAGATGATGGTGGGTGAGCTGCAAGGGAAGGACAGTGCGTTATATGCATGATGGAGAGGGAGGATCCAAAGTAGCTCACACGGCCTGGATTTGAATCCTAGCTCCGTCAACTTTAGAGGCATGCACTCAAGGCAATTTATTTTCCCTCTGTTCCTGTTTTCTCATCTGTAAACAAGGATAATTCTATACCAAATGCATGGGTTTACGGTGAAAGAAAAATACATGTGAAGCACATAGTGCAATTCAATGTAGGTTACTACTTCTTATGGAAAAAGATCAAGCAGGTTGATGCTTAATTCAGACTGGAGTCTGTGAAACGGAGACTACCCAGGACCAGTTCAGACACATAGCTTGGGTCTTATATTTGCTGCTAAAAGGGCAATGCACCTTCCCAGGGAATAAGAATTCCAGAACTGTGCCACTCACCTCTACCGTGTGACTGTCACATGTCACCATGGCCAGGCAGGCATACTACAAGCCGTGCAGTCCTCCTGGTCCCACACCTGCCTTTCTCCAACTTTCGTGGAGGAGAGAGGAAGGAAGATGCTCCTTTATCAGCACCCTTGGAATTATTTTGGAAGCCACTGTCCGCTCATGTAAGAGACAGATCCTGGGATGGAGTGAGGTACTGGGCTTGAACTTCGGCACTCCAAGTTCATTGCTGGGTTCAGTTTCCTTATCCCTAAAATGAGAATAATAACTCCACCTTCTCAACTTCACTTCACATGAAAAATAGATAAGGAAGGGCTTTTATAGGTTGCATCCTGCTCTATACTTTGTAATGTGAATTGTCTAGTCAGACCCTCTCTTCAGCCAAGTGTTCAGCTTTAAGCAGGATGCCCAGTGGGGGAGGAGGGGAGGAAACCAGTACCCACTTCACCACCTGTGCCATCCGAACCAACCTGGCCAGCACTGGGTTAACACGCGGTGTAGCCACATAACAGGGGTCCCCACAGAACTTGCTCTTGGCCCCCTGGCTCTAAGAAAGCTTTGGAAGCCAGGCAAGACCTGCAGCCTGCCGTTGTTGTGTGAGCTTTGGCATGGGAGGGAGGCAGGGCAGAGGAATACCACCCACTTGGGGTTCCCCAGAAGCCTGTAAATCCCCCCTGAAAACCCAACTTAAAGTGACTTTAAGGATCTGAGCTTCACTGATTCCATTCCTCTTTGTACCTCTTTGTTCCTCCACTACTACACGGCTACAGACATGCACACATGCACTCAAACACACACACACATGCACCCATGCACACCTCCCCACACACTCACACTTCTGGAACCCCAACTTGGCCTGCGCTGTCATTTCCTGGGCAGCCGGGAAGAGGAGGCTGGCATCCCAGCACAGAACAGCAACTGAGCAGTCCTCCAGTCTTCCCCCACAGGTAGCACATTCCAAACCAGCAGCCCAGGTGCTGCAGAAACACCTTCGTGCCGTGTTCCACACTTTCATGTGGGGGAAGCAGGCAGCAAGTCACCAGCAGCCAGCCATCAGCAGGAGGTGCTGACAGCCTTTCAGACAGCAGGCAGAGAACAGGAAAGGGTGGGCCAGTCCCTAACCATCACACTTCCTAAGCCTTGAATTAACACCTTGTCACTTACAGCTCTGGTATCCCAGTGCTGGCTGTCATGACCATGGAGCAGGTGTGATGCTCGGGCTCGCTGTGGTCAGAAAGCCACAGTGAGAAACTGCCAGCAAAGTTCCCATTCTGTCTGCTTCTCAAATGCCTGGCAATGTAGACCGGGCCTCGAGGGTCTACACTGTCAAATGCATCACTCTCTGGCAGATTGATTTCTCTGTGGCTGTTCTGTCTCTCAGCATCACAGAATGCCGGAACCGGAAGGGACCTCTGGTGTTATAGAAGGAATAATGAGGCCTGATGGAGTTGGGGTGGATGGTGGGAGTAGTCGACAGTGGCTGGGGAAGCCAGGTGCCCTGCCTCCTGGTGCAACAATCGTTCTGTTGACGTAGCAGGGAGAGCAGTGAACCTCTTCATTCATCAGGGCTGCTCACTGCCCAGAAGGCACAGGGCCTAGAGTCCCCTTTCCAAACCTGCTGCCCATGTGCCCATGGATGTTAAACTAGCTCACCTGGTATCTGCTCAGATGAATTCAGATTTACCCAGCGGAAGAAAAGCAGTTCCCAGGAGGAATGAAGTTGTTGTCAATACCCACAGCAGAGGGCTGGCTTCATTTCCAGTAAGAGTCAGTGAAGCTGGGAAAATTACTCATTACAATTTTATTGATATTCACTTCACTCTGCAAATGACGTGGGATGGTTCTGACAGGATGTCTTAATGGGACTGGCTGAGAATCCATTTGGGTGGATGTGGGTTAATGGGGCTGAAGAGACTACAGGGTTCAACTGCGTCAGCCCTATTACCCTAGCGTCTCCTTTATCATCAGGAGCAAAACAGCATGTGTAGAGCGCCCAGCATGATGCGAGGGGAAGAGCTTGGCTCAGAAAACTCTCGAATGTCTTTTCAATTTCCTCCCTCCATCACCTGGACAGCATGGAACTCCTTCACTTGGCTGTGGCTTCATTCCTCAGGGCCGCTCACCGCTCACTGCCAAGAAGGGCAGGGTTGGAGAGGTCCTTTTCCATGCCCAGGTATCTACCAGCCGTGCTCATGTGCACTCAACTGGTCTGATGGTAAAAGTTTAGAGACAGGTGCCCAGAAGATTTTGTATCACACAGTACAGTCCATGTGCCCCCAGACATCCCTGGCAGACTTTTGGATGTCCACACCTCATGGACTATCGCTAGAGAAGCAGTCAGTCCACACTCCACTTCAGATTCAGGTGGGCAGAGAATCCGTAACAGCTAAATGTGGATTTTTTTGACTGCCAGATAAAACGTTAATATACGAGCATACATTTGCATAGCTCTCTGTAATTTACAAAGGGCTTTCACATGTATCATTTCATTTGATTCTAACTCATATCCTGTGAAATAAGTAGGGCCAGAGACTTTCGGTGAATTTTTTATATTGGTCATTTGCCAGTTGTCACACTCAGATCCATTCCCCGCTCTTCTCTGCGAACTCCACCTCCCAAACCTCCTGGTCAACTGATTACTGTGTAGGTTCAGCCAACGGAAGGCACTGTCAAGGGGTTGGAGGGTAGAGGACGGGAGACGTAGGGTACTGCATCTCTCTATCTCTGCCCCAGGTGGCTTCTAAGAGAGTAGTTGAGTTCTTCTGGGTGGTGTCAGTTCCCATTAGGTGGTCTTCATTCCTGAGTTCAGGAAGTACCTCCTCCTTCCTTTGTACCTCTAGCCCAGGATTGGCTGCCTACTGTTACTAACCTCTAGGCTGCCTCACTCTCCCTTGCAGACACCTGCATGAACGCTGTTTTCCCGCCTGCAGCCTGAATGATACATTCCCAGAAATGATGACCTTCAAAGAGGTAAATTAATTTTCCCAGGGCAATGCAGCAATCGAGAACTATATCTTTAGTGCAAAACAAGTTTTCAAACTTCCAGAGCTTTGCCCTTTTCTGTACCCGTGTGAGAACAAACAAAACCAGTACACAAATTAATATAAATCTAGAGAACCCTGAGAGAAAGGCCACACACATAAAGCAGGAGGGCACAAAGGAGGGAGAATTTGTCTGCCTCTGGGAGTACCAGGAAAGGCTTTGTATAGGAGGTGGCATGTACCTAGAGTGGTACAAAGGAGATAGTGTTTCTGAAACTGTGAGAAGAATCAAGTGTAGGATCATTAAACTTTCAACATGTCCACGGATGCCGTCCTGCGTTTGTACTCTGCCCTCTCCTTGGAGATTCTAAGAGTCTCAGCCTTTCTCCTTTGGACCAGGGCAGGAACCTCCTCACTGGCCTGCCACCCATTCTCCACCCTGTGGTTGGGAAGAAATCTCTCAAACACACAGCCCCCCAAGCCATTCTTCTGTCTAGAAACCTTCAACAACTATATGTTGTTTGTAGGGTAGGTCCCAACTCTTGAGCCCTGAATCCCAGGCCTTTGGCTGTCTGGCCCCTCTGCTTCCACGCAGCCTGCTGCCTGGCCACACCCAGAGCAATCACTATGTCTTGAGAAGGTCATGCACTTCTCCTCCTTTGCTCAAACTCTTTCCTCTGCCTGGAATGCTCTTCCTCCCTTCATTCAGCAAATTCCTTCCCAACACCTGAGGCTCTTAAATATCACTTCTGTAACTTTCCCAGCTTTTCTGCCTGAAACATAAATAAAGGCAACCTTCTCTGTGCTCCCAGACACATTGCCCACACCTTTATTAAATTTAATCAAATTGTCATGTCATTACACATTTAAGTGTCAGTTCCTACCCTCTGGGAGCTCGCAGCTTGGTGTTGGAGAACTTGTCTTTTGTATTCCCAGCACCAAGCACCAGCAACTGGCACATCACAAATGCTCATTACCTGTTTGTTGTATTGAAATTAATTCCGGTATCATCCCCCCTCTTTCTCTCCTTATCCTCCTTCTCCTTACTCCCTTCCTGAATTCCTGCTACTTAAGCTATTGGTAAAAAATGTCTGTCCCCTTTCAGATTATGCTTCTTATACAATAGTAGATTGTCAGAGTTAATTACAGCTCTAAAGGGTAAATCAGAGCAGGAAAGAAGTAAATGATGAAGAAAATTCCAAAAAGAAAAGGCTGGTTTTAAACTGAGATATATAGAGATAGAAAGGAGGGTGAGGTAAGAAGGAGTGATACGTTGCCACAGCCAAAAACAGAAATAGCAAGATTCAGGTTAAGGTTGGTGCTATAACAAGCAACTCCAGCTGCCTCATGGACTCTCAGTTCATCCTCCTTCCTCTCCTCAAACCTGGTTCATTTGGAGGTCACTTCCTCTTCCAAGAAGAAGAGGAAGAAACCTTGGGGAGAAACTTATTTCCACAATTATGTTCCTTCCCCAGTTGAGGTGTAGTTTTACCTTTAATGTCAATTCAATTTATGTATGTTTTTGTCAGAGTTATAAGCCTTTTCCATGAGTGTTTATGTGTGTGGCTTCTCTCATTAGATTATGAACGAGCTTTGGCAGCTCAGATATACTTTGGGGGTCTCCTCCTCCTCCTATTGGCCTGGCTTCCTCCCGTCCTTTGAGGCTGCTATCCATTGTCCAGTTCAGTTGTCTCTTTGTTTATAGAATGGCTTGTATAGCACCGTGATTCAAAGTGTGGCCCCTGGAACCAGACTGCCTTGGCTCCAATCCAAGTTATGCTAAATGTTGCTCAGTGACCTTGAATAAGTTGCCATGCATTCGTTTCTTCCTCAGTAAAAATGGGAATAATGATAGAAGCTCCCTCCTGGGCCCATCGTGAGAATTAAAGAAGCTAACACATTTCATATTTGCTTTTATTATCATTACCACTTTTCACCCCCAGATAGCCTGCGTTCCTCCCCTCTTCCCATCCTTGGAACCAAGGATAGGGCTCTTTTTGCTTTTGTGTATTATAAAGTCTCTTTTATAAGGCTCTACCTGCAAGGTAGCTCAGCAAAGGTCAACAGTTATCTTTGCAGAATTTCTTTAAGAGAGTGTTTGTGCCTCAGCAGCACATGAAGTCAATTTGTGGGAAACCAGGAACCCTGTACATAGCAGGAGTCCTCGCCCCTCAGCGGCTGCCACTTCTGTCCTAAATGCCACAGCCAAGAGCAGAACCTCAGCCTTGTTTAAACCATGCTTCTTTCCTGAATTAATCTTTTTCCTAGGAAAATCCACAGTCCCTTCTAGCAACCTGACATCCAGGTGAAGACTGTTCTGCCACTCCAGTCATAAATAGCACTACGACTGAGACGGCTTTGAGGACAGTCTTTCCCTTCGTGTCATTTGCAGAAGACACCTGCCTATCAGCTGTCTCTGCACAGATCTGTTTACGCATCTTTCATCACAAGCATTTCTGCCCTTCTTCTGATCCCAGAACCCATGCAGAAAACCACACACACACACCACACACACACACCACACACACACCACACACACACACACCACACACACACACCACACACACACACACACCACACACACACACACCACACACACACACACACCCCACACACACACACCACATACACACACACACACCACACACACACACACACCACACACATACCACACACACACACACACCACACACACACCACACACACACACCACACACACACACACACCACACACACACACACCCCACACACCCCACACACACACACACACACACACCACACACACACCACACACACACACACCACACACACACAC